>NC_090192.1:16939036-17239036 GCF_024679245.1 Pseudorasbora parva
CTGGTAAGAAAATAAGTTTAAAATTTCACCCTTGAAATACTGATGAATCTATTACTATGTATAGAAAGTTCAAGTTCATAGGATCCAGGGTCAGACTTTTTATTATTCAAAAAAAGTAATCCTTCAACTACTGATGAAACTACTGAATGGTTCTATTTGTATATAGAAAGGTCAAGTTCAAATACTCTTAGCAAAAATAATTTTAAAAGTTCATCCTTGAACTATGGAATCGATTAGTATATATAGAAAGTTCAAGTTCGAAGACTCTGGTAAAAAAAAATAAGTTTAAAATTTCACCTTTGATATACTGATGAATCAATTACTATGTATAAAAAGTTCAAGTTCATAGGATCCAGGGTCAGAATTTTTTATTTTTTTAATAACTCATCCTTCAACTGCTGATGAAACTACAGAAGGATTCTATTCGTATATAGAAAGTTCAAGTTCAAATCCTCTTAGCCAAAAATACGTTTAAAAGTTCATCCTTGAACTATGGAATCTATTAGTATATATAGAAAGTTCAAGTTCAAAGACTCTGGTAAAAAAATAAGTTCAAAATGTCACCCTTGAAATAGTGATGAATCTATTACAATGTATAGAATGTTCAAGATCATAGGATCCAGGGTCAAAATTCTATTTTTTTTTAAACTCATCCTTCAACTGCTGATGACACTACAGAAGGATTCTATTCATATATAGAAAGTTCAAATTCAAATACTCTTAGCAAAAATAAGTTCAAAAGTTCCTCCTTGAACTACTTATGAAATAACAGAAGGAATCTATTCATATGAATAGAAAGTTCAAGTTTATAGAATGAAGGGTCAGAATATTTTTCCAAAATAATCCTTAATCATCCTTGAGTCCTTGGCGAAATATTACGAGTCTAATTGTTATGCATAGAAAGCTCACGTTCATAGAATCTTTGGGAAAAAATGAGTTCAAAGCTCATCCTTGCACTACTGACGGAATATAAGGAGTCTATTGTTTATGTATAGGAAGTTCAAGTTCATAGGATGCAGGGTCAGATTTTTTTTTTTTTTCAAAAAGTCATTTTTGAACTTCCGAAGAAACACCATAAAGCCATAAGTAAGATTATACATTTAAAGTTCAAACACTCTTTGGCCAAAAAATGTATTCAAAATTTCACACTTGAACTACTGATGAATCTATTACTATGTATAAAAAGTTCAGGTTCATAGGGTCAGTGTCAGACTTTTTATTATTCAAAAAAAGTAATCCTTCAACTACTGATGGAACTACAGAAGGAATCTATTTGTATATAGAAAGTTTACGTTCAAATACTCTTAGGCAAAAATAAGTTTAAAAGTTCATCCTTGGACTATGGAATCTATTAGTATATATAGAAAGTTCAATTTCAAATACTCTTAGCAAAAATAAATTCAAAAGTTAATCCTTGAACTACTTATGAAATAACAGAAGGAATCTATTCGTATGAATAGAAATTTCAAGTTTATAGAATCAAGGGTCAGAATATTTTTTCAAAATAATCCTTAATCATCCTTGAGTCCTTGGCGAAATATTACGAGTCTATTGTTATGCATAGAAAGCTCACGTTCATAGAATCTTTGGAAAAAAAATGAGTTCAAAGCTCATCCTTGAACTACTGAGGAAATATAAAGAGTCTATTGTTTATGTATAGAAGGTTCAAGTTCATAGGATCCAGGGTCAGAATTTTTTTTTTTTCAAAAAGTCATTTTTGAACTTCTGAAGAAACACCATAAAGTCATAAGTAAGTTTATACATTTAAAGTTCAAACACTCTTTGGCAAAAAAATGTATTCAAAATTTCACACTTGAACTACTGATGAATCTGTTACTATGTATAAAAAGATAAGGAGTCTATTGTATGCAAAGAAAGTTCAAGTTCATAGAATCTAGGGTAAGAATTTTTTTATTTTTGACAAAAAGTCATCCTTGAACTACTGATGAAATATAAGGAGTCTATTGTTTATGTATAAAAAGTTCAAGTTCATAGGATCCACGGTCAGATTATGTTTTTTTTCAAAAAGTCATTTTTGAACTTCTGAAGAAACACCATAAAGCCATAGGTAAGTTTATACATTTAAAGTTCAAACACTCTTTGGCCAAAAAATGTCACACTTGAACTACTGATGAATCTATTACTATGTATAGAAAGTTCAAGTTCATAGGGTCCAGGGTCAGAATTTGTATTATTCACAAAAAGTAATCCTTCAACTACTGATGAAACTACAGAAGGATTCTATTCGTATATAGAAAGTTCAAGTTCAAATACTCTTAGGCAAATATTATTTTAAAAGATAATCCTTAAACTATGGCTTTTATTAGAATATATAGAACGTTCAAGTTCAAAGACTCTGGTAAAAAAATAAGTTCACAATTTCACCCATGAAATACTGATGAATCTATTACTATATGTATAGAAAGTTCAAGTTCATAGGATCCAGGGTCAGATTTTTTTTTTTTAAACTCATCCTTCAACTACTGATGAAACTACAGAAGGATTCTATTTGTATATAGAAAGTTTAAGTTCAAATACTCTTAGGCAAAAATAAGTTTAAAAGTTCATCCTTGAACTATGGAATCTATTAGTATAAATAGAAAGTTCAAGTTCAAAGACTCTGGTAAGAAAATAAGTTTAAAATTTCACCCTTGAAATACTGATGAATCTATTACTATGTATAGAAAGTTCAAGTTCATAGGATCCAGGGTCAGACTTTTTATTATTCAAAAAAAGTAATCCTTCAACTACTGAAGAAACTACTGAAGGGTTCTATTTGTGTATAGAAAGGTCAAGTTCAAATACTCTTAGCAAAAATAAGTTTAAAAGTTCATCCTTGAACTATGGAATCGATTAGTATATATAGAAAGTTCAAGTTCGAAGACTCTGGTAAAAAAATAAGTTTAAAATTTCACCCTTGAAATACTGATGTATCAATTACTATGTATATAAAGTTCAAGTTCATAGGATCCAGGGTCAGAATTTTTTTTTTTTTTTAAAAACTCATCCTTCAACTGCTGATGAAACTACAGAAGGATTCTATTCGTATATATAAAGTTCAAGTTCAAATACTCTTAGCCAAAAATTCGTTTAAAAGTTCATCCTTGAACTATGGAATCTATTAGTATGTATAGAAAGTTCAAGTTCAAAGACTCTGGTAAAAAATAAGTTCAAAATGTCACCCTTGAAATACTGATGAATCTATTACTATGTATAGAAAGTTCAAGATCATAGGATCTAGGGTCAGAATTGTAATTTTTTTTTAAAACTCATACTTCAACTGCTGATGACACTACAGAAGGATTCTATTCATATATAGAAAGTTCAAATTCAAATACTCTTAGCAAAAATAAATTCAAAAGTTCCTCCTTGAACTACTTATGAAATAACAGAAGGAATCTATTCATATGAATAGAAAGTTCAAGTTTATAGAATGAAGGGTCAGAATATTTTTCCAAAATAATCCTTAATCATCCTTGAGTCCTTGGCGAAATATTACGAGTCTATTGTTATGCATAGAAAGCTCACGTTCATAGAATCTTTGGAAAAAAATGAGTTCAAAGCTCATCCTTGAACTACTGAGGAAATATAAGGAGTCTATTGTTTATGTATAGAAGGTTCAAGTTCATAGGATCCAGGGTCAGATTTTTTTTTTTTTTCAAAAAGTCATTTTTGAACTTCTGAAGAAACACCATAAAGTCATAAGTAAGTTTATACATTTAAAGTTCAAACACTCTTTGGCCAAAAAATGTATTCAAAATTTCACACTTGAACTACTGATGAATCTATTACTATTTATAGAAAGATAAGGAGTCTATTGTATGCAAAGAAAGTTCAAGTTCATAGAATCTAGGGTAAGAATTTTTTTATTTTTCACAAAAAGTCATCCTTGAACTACTGATGAAATATAAGGAGTCTATTGTTTATGTATAAAAAGTTCAAGTTCATAGGATCCACGGTCAGATTGTTATTTTTCAAAAAGTCATTTTTGAACTTCTGAAGAAACACCATAAAGCCATTAGTAAGTTTATACATTTAAAGTTCAAACACTCTTTGGCCAAAAAATGTCACACTTGAACTACTGATGAATCTATTACTATGTATAGAAAGTTCAAGTTCATAGGGTCCAGGGTCAGAATTTGTATTATTCAAAAAAAGTAATCCTTCAACTACTGATGAAACTACAGAAGGATTCTATTCGTATATAGAAAGTTCAAGTTCAAATACTCTTAGGCAAATATTAGTTTAAAAGTTCAACCTTAAACTATGGCGTTTATTAGAATATATAGAACGTTCAAGCTCAAAGACTCTGGTAAAAAAATAAGTTTAAAATTTCACCCCTAAAATACTGATGAATCTATTACTATGTATAGAAAGTTCAAGTTCATAGGATCCAGGGTCAGAATTTTTTTTTTTTAAAACTCATCCTTCAACTACTGATGAAACTACAGAAGGATTCTATTTGTATATAGAAAGTTTAAGTTCAAATACTCTTAGGCAAAAATAAGTTTAAAAGTTCATCCTTGAACTATGGAATCTATTAGTATATATAGAAAGTTCAAGTTCAAAGACTCTGGTAAGAAAATACGTTTAAAATTTCACCCTTGAAATACTGATGAATCTATTACTATGTATAGATAGTTCAAGTTCATAGGATCCAGGGTCAGACTTTTTATTATTCAAAAAAGGTAATCCTTCAACTACTGATGAAACTACTGAAGGATTCTATTTGTATATAGAAAGGTCAAGTTCAAATACCCTTAGCAAAAATAAGTTTAAAAGTTCATCCTTGAACAATGGAATCGATTAGTATATATAGAAAGTTCAAGTTCGAAGACTCTGGTAAAAAAATAAGTTTAAAATTTCACCCTTGAAATACTGATGAATCAATTACTACGTATATAAAGTTCAAGTTCATAGGATCCAGGGTCAGAATTTTAATTTTTTTTTTAAAAACTCATCCTTCAACTGCTGATGAAACTACAGAAGGATTCTATTCATATATAGAAAGTTCAAATTCAAATTCAAAAAGCAAAAATAAGTTCAAAAGTTCATCCTTGAATTATTATCAAATAACAGAAGGAATCTATTTGTATGAATAGAAAGTTCAAGTTTATAGGATCAAGGGTCAGAATATTTTTTCAAAATAATCCTTAATCATCCTTGAGTCCATGGCGAAATATTACGAGTCTATTGTTATGCATAGAAAGCTCACGTTCATAGAATCTTTGGAAAAAAAATGAGTTCAAAGCTCATCCTTGAACTACTGAGGAAATATAAGGAGTCTATTGTATGCAAAGAAAGTTCAAGTTCATAGAATCTAGGGTAAGAATTTTTTTATTTTTCACAAAAAGTCATCCTTGAACTACTGATGAAATATAAGGAGTCTATTGTTTATGTATAAAAAGTTCAAGTTCATAGGATCCACGGTCAGATTATGTTTTTTTTCAAAAAGTCATTTTTGAACTTCTGAAGAAACACCATAAAGCCATAAGTAAGTTTATACATTTAAAGTTCAAACACTCTTTGGCCAAAAAATGTCACACTTGAACTACTGATGAATCTATTACTATGTATAGAAAGTTCAAGTTCATAGGGTCCAGGGTCAGAATTTGTATTATTCAAAAAAAGTAATCCTTCAACTACTGATGAAACTACAGAAGGATTCTATTCGTATATAGAAAGTTCAAGTTCAAATACTCTTAGGCAAATATTAGTTTAAAAGTTCATCCTTAAAGTATGGCGTTTATTAGAATATATAGAACGTTCAAGCTCAAAGACTCTTGTAAAAAAATAAGTTCACAATTTCACCCTTGAAAAACTGATGAATATATTACTATATGTATAAAAAGTTCAAGTTCATAGGGTCCAGGGTCAGAATTTGTATTATTCAAAAAAGTAATCCTTCAACTACTGATGAAACTACAGACGGATTCTATTCGTATATAGAAAGTTCAAGTTCAAATACTCTTAGGCAAAAATAAGTTTAAAAGTTCATCCTTGAACTATGGAATAGAAGGTTCAAGTTTAAAGATTCTGGTAAAAAAAAATAAGTTTAAAATTTCACCCCTAAAATACTGATGAATCTATTACTATGTATAGAAAGTTCAAGTTCATAGGATCCAGGGTCAGAATTTTTTTTTTTTTTAAACTCATCCTTCAACTACTGATGAAACTACAGAAGGATTCTATTTGTATATATAAAGTTCAAGTTCAAATACTCTTAGCCAAAAATTCGTTTAAAAGTTCATCCTTGAACTATGGAATCTATTAGTATGTATAGAAAGTTCAAGTTCAAAGACTCTGGTAAAAAATAAGTTCAAAATGTCACCCTTGAAATACTGATGAATCTATTACTATGTATAGAAAGTTCAAGATCATAGGATCTAGGGTCAGAATTGTAATTTTTTTTTAAAACTCATACTTCAACTGCTGATGACACTACAGAAGGATTCTATTCATATATAGAAAGTTCAAATTCAAATACTCTTAGCAAAAATAAATTCAAAAGTTCCTCCTTGAACTACTTATGAAATAACAGAAGGAATCTATTCATATGAATAGAAAGTTCAAGTTTATAGAATGAAGGGTCAGAATATTTTTCCAAAATAATCCTTAATCATCCTTGAGTCCTTGGCGAAATATTACGAGTCTATTGTTATGCATAGAAAGCTCACGTTCATAGAATCTTTGGAAAAAAATGAGTTCAAAGCTCATCCTTGAACTACTGAGGAAATATAAGGAGTCTATTGTTTATGTATAGAAGGTTCAAGTTCATAGGATCCAGGGTCAGATTTTTTTTTTTTTTCAAAAAGTCATTTTTGAACTTCTGAAGAAACACCATAAAGTCATAAGTAAGTTTATACATTTAAAGTTCAAACACTCTTTGGCCAAAAAATGTATTCAAAATTTCACACTTGAACTACTGATGAATCTATTACTATTTATAGAAAGATAAGGAGTCTATTGTATGCAAAGAAAGTTCAAGTTCATAGAATCTAGGGTAAGAATTTTTTTATTTTTCACAAAAAGTCATCCTTGAACTACTGATGAAATATAAGGAGTCTATTGTTTATGTATAAAAAGTTCAAGTTCATAGGATCCACGGTCAGATTGTTATTTTTCAAAAAGTCATTTTTGAACTTCTGAAGAAACACCATAAAGCCATTAGTAAGTTTATACATTTAAAGTTCAAACACTCTTTGGCCAAAAAATGTCACACTTGAACTACTGATGAATCTATTACTATGTATAGAAAGTTCAAGTTCATAGGGTCCAGGGTCAGAATTTGTATTATTCAAAAAAAATAATCCTTCAACTACTGATGAAACTACAGAAGGATTCTATTCGTATATAGAAAGTTCAAGTTCAAATACTCTTAGGCAAATATTAGTTTAAAAGTTCAACCTTAAACTATGGCGTTTATTAGAATATATAGAACGTTCAAGCTCAAAGACTCTGGTAAAAAAATAAGTTTAAAATTTCACCCCTAAAATACTGATGAATCTATTACTATGTATAGAAAGTTCAAGTTCATAGGATCCAGGGTCAGAATTTTTTTTTTTTTAAACTCATCCTTCAACTACTGATGAAACTACAGAAGGATTCTATTTGTATATAGAAAGTTTAAGTTCAAATACTCTTAGGCAAAAATAAGTTTAAAAGTTCATCCTTGAACTATGGAATCTATTAGTATATATAGAAAGTTCAAGTTCAAAGACTCTGGTAAGAAAATACGTTTAAAATTTCACCCTTGAAATACTGATGAATCTATTACTATGTATAGATAGTTCAAGTTCATAGGATCCAGGGTCAGACTTTTTATTATTCAAAAAAGGTAATCCTTCAACTACTGATGAAACTACTGAAGGATTCTATTTGTATATAGAAAGGTCAAGTTCAAATACCCTTAGCAAAAATAAGTTTAAAAGTTCATCCTTGAACTATGGAATCTATTAGTATATATAGAAAGTTCAAGTTCAAAGACTTTGGTAAGAAAATAAGTTTAAAATTTCACCCTTGAAATACTGATGAATCTATTACTATGTTTAGAAATTTCAAGTTCATAGGGTCCAGGGTCAGAATTTGTATTATTCAAAAAAAGTAATCCTTCAACTACTGATGAAACTACAGAAGGATTCTATTCGTATATAGAAAGTTCAAGTTTAAAAACTCTTAGGCAAATATTAGTTTAAAAGTTCATCCTTAAACTATGGCGTTTATTAGAATATATAGAAAGTTCAAGTTCAAAGACTCTGTTAAAAAAATAAGTTCACAATTTCACCCTTGAAATACTGATGAATCTATTACTATATGTATAGAAAATTCAAGTTCATAGGGTCCAGGGTCAGAATTTGTATTATTCAAAAAAAGTAATCCTTCAACTACTGATGAAACTACAGAAGGATTCTATTTGTATATAGAAAGTTTGAATTCAAATACTCTTAGGCAAAAATAAGTTTAAAAGTTCATCCTTGAACTATGGAATCTATTAGTATGTTTAGAAATTTCAAGTTCAAAGACTCTGTTAAAAAAATAAGTTCACAATTTCACCCTTGAAATACTGATGAATCTATTACTATATGTATAGAAAATTCAAGTTCATAGGGTCCAGGGTCAGAATTTGTATTATTCAAAAAAAGTAATCCTTCAACTACTGATGAAACTACAGAAGGATTCTATTTGTATATAGAAAGTTTGAATTCAAATACTCTTAGGCAAAAATAAGTTTAAAAGTTCACCCTTGAAATACTGATGAATCTATTACTATGTTTAGAAATTTCAAGTTCATAGGGTCCAGGGTCAGAATTTGTATTATTCAAAAAAAGTAATCCTTCAACTACTGATGAAACTACAGAAGGATTCTATTCGTATATAGAAAGTTCAAGTTTAAATACTCTTAGGCAAATATTAGTTTAAAAGTTCATCCTTAAACTATGGCGTTTATTAGAATATATAGAAAGTTCAAGTTCAAAGACTCTGGTAAAAAAATATGTTCAAAATTTCACACTTGAAATACTGATGAATCTATTACTATATGTATAGAAAGTTTAAGATCATAGGATCCAGGGTCAGAATTCTATTTTTTTTTAAAACTCATCCTTCAACTATGATGAAACTACAGAAGGATTCTATTCATATATAGAAAGTTCAAATTCAAATATTCTTAGCAAAAATAAATTCAAAAGTTAATCCTTGAACTACTTATGAAATAACAGAAGGAATCAATTAGTTTGAATAGAAAGTTCAAGTTTATAGAATCAAGGGTCAGAATATTTTTTCAAAATAATCCTTAATCATCCTTGAGTCCTTGGCGAAATATTACGAGTCTATTGTTATGCATGGAAAGCTCACGTTCATAGAATCTTTGGGAAAAAATAAATGAGTTCAAAGCTCATCCTTGAACTACTGAGGAAATATAAGGAGTCTATTGTTTATGTATAGAAAGTTCAAGTTCCTAGGATCCAGGGTCAGATTTTTTTTTTTTTCAAAAAGTCATTTCTGAACTTCTGAAGAAACACCATAAAGTCATAAGTAAGTTTATACATTTAAAGTTCAAACTCTCTTTGGCCAAAAAATGTATTCAAAATTTCACACTTGAACTACTGATGAATCTATTACTATGTATAGAAAGTTCAAGTTCATAGGGTCCAGGGTCAGAATTCTTATTATTCAAAAAAAGTAATCCTTCAACTACTAATGAAACCACAAAAGGATTCTATTCGTATATAGAAAGTTCAAGTTCAAAAAGTCTTAGGCAAAAATTAGTTCAAAAGTTCATCCTTGAACTACTTATGAAATAACAGAAGGAATATATTTGTATGAATAGAAAATTCAAGTTTATAGAATCAAGGGTCAGAATATTCTTTCAAAATAATCCTTAATCATCCTTGAACTCTTGGCGAAATATTACGAGTCTATTGTTATGCATAGAAAGCTCTCGTTCATAGATTCTTTGGAAAAAAATGAGTTCAAAGCTCATCCTTGAACTACTGAGGCAATATAAGGAGTCTATTGTATGCAAAGAAAGTTCAAGTTCATAAAATCTAGGGTAAGAATTTTTTTATTTTTCACAAAAAATCATCCTTGAACTACTGATTAAATATAAGGAGTCTATTGTTTATGTATAAAAAGTTCAAGTTAATAGGATCCAGTGTCAGATTTTTTTTTTTTTTTCAAAAAGTCCTTTTTGAACTTCTGAAGAAACACCATAAAGCCATAAGTAAGTTTATACATTTAAAGTTCAAACACTCTTTGGCCAATAAATGTATTCAAAATTTCACACTTGAACTACTGATGAATCTATTACTATCTATAGAAAGTTCAAGTTCATAGGGCCCAGGGTCAGAATTTTTATTTTTCAAAAAAAGTAATCCTTCAACTACTGATGAAACTACAGAAGGATTCTATTCGTATATAGAAAGTTCAAGTTCAAATACTCTTAGGCAAAAATAAGTTTAAAAGGTCAGCCTTGAACTATGGAATCTATTAGTATATATAGAAAGTTCAAGTTCAAAGACTCTGGTAAAAAAATAAGTTGACAATTTCACCCTTGAAATACTGATGAATCTATTACTATATGTATAGAAAGTTCAAGTTCATAGGATCCAGGGTCAGAATTTTTTTTTGTTTTTTAAAAACTCATCCTTCAACTGCTGATGAAACTACAGAAGGATTCTATTTGTATATAGTAAGTTTAAGTTCAAATACTCTTAGGCAAAAATAAGTTTAAAAGTTCATCCTTGAACTATGGATTCTATTAGTATATATAGAAAGTTCAAGTTCAAAGACTCTTGTAAAAAAATAAGTTTAAAATTTCACCCTTGCAATACTGATGAATCTATTACTATGTATAGAAAGTTCAAGTTCATAGGATCCAGGGTCAGAATTTAATTTTTTTTTTTTAAAAACTCATCCTTCAACTACTGATGAAACTACAGAATACGCGGTGCAATAAAGAGATAAGTGCTTTCGCAATGCATTGCATTGTGTACGAAAAAACTCGAGCATAGAAGACTTTGCATTGACTGGGGAAAAACTTGTGCAATAAGATTAGTTATTCTGCATTGCATTGCATACAAAAAACTTTTGTACATTTAAGAAATTAGTTGTTTCTAATGCATTGCATTCAAGTCGCTTTGCACTGAGAGTAAGTGTTTTTGCATTGCATTGAATACGGAAAAACTTGTGCGATAAGTTTAGTTATTTAGTCATTGCATTGCATGCAAAAAACTTGTGCAATGAGGAGATTATTGCTTTTGCATTGCATTGCATAAAAAACTAGCATTGCACCGAAGAGCCAGTGTGTTTGCATTGCATAGATCTCGTGAAATTAAGTTAATAGCGCTTTTTGTTTTGCATATAACAATACACGGTGCAAAAAAGAGATAATTGCTTTCAGCATTGCATACGAAAAAACTCGCGCAAAGAAAATTTTGCATGCAAAATTAGTGGTTTCTAATGCATTGCATTCAAGTCGCTGCGCACTGAGAGGGTGTTTTTGCATTGCATTGAATGGGGAAAACTTGTGCAATAAAATTCGTTTTCTGCATTGCATGCAAAAAAACTTCTGCAATGAGGAGATTATTGCTTTTGCATTGCATTGCGTTGCATTGCATACAAAAACCTTTTTGTGTATTCAAGAAATTAGTGGTTTTATAAGTCCAATTATTAGTGGAAATAAGTCGCTGTGCACTGAAAGTGTTTTTTGCATTGCATTGAATGGGGAAAACTTGTGCAATAAAATTAGTTTTCTGCATTGCATGCAAAAAAACTTCTGCAATGAGGAGATTATTGCTTTTGCATTGCATTGCATTGCATTGCATACAAAAACCTTTTGTGTATTCAAGAAATTAGTGGTTTCTTAATGCATTGCATTTAAGTCGCTGTGCACTCTGAAAGTGTTTTTGCATTGCATTGAATACGGAAAAACTTGTGCAATAATATTAGTTATTCTGCATTGCATTGCATTGCATGCAAAAAAAAAAAACTTGTGCAATGAGGAGATTATTGCTCTGGCATTTCATTGCATAAAAAACTCGCATTGCACCGAAGATCCAGTGTCTTTGCATTGCATAGAGCTTGTGCAATGAAGACATTAGCGCTTTTGCTTTGCATATAAGAATAGTGCAATAAAGAGATAAGTGCTTTCGCATTGTGTACGAAAAAACTCGAGCATAGAAGACTTTTGCATGCATTGCATACAAAAAACTTTTGTACATTTAAGAAATTAGTGGTTTCTAATGCATTGCATTCAAGTCGCTTTGCACTGAGAGTGTGTTTTGCATTGCATTGAATACGGAAAAACGTGCGATAAGTTTAGTTATTCTGCATTGCATTGCATGCAAAAAAACTTGTGCAATGAGGAGATTATTGCTTTTGCATTGCATTTCATAAAAAACTAACATTGCACCGAAGAGCCAGTGTGTTTGCATTGCTTAGATCTCGTGAAATTAAGTTAATAGCGCTTTTTGTTTTGCATATAACAATACACGGTGCAAAAAAGAGATAATTGCTTTCAGCATTGCATACGAAAAAACTCGAGCAAAGAAAAGTTTACATGCAAAAACCTTTTGTGCATTCAAGAAATTAGTGGTTTCTAATGCATTGCATTTAAGTCGGTTCGCACTGAGAGTGTGTTTTTGCATTGCATTGAATGTGGAAAACTTGTGCAATAAAATTCGTTTTCTGCATTGCATGCAAAAAAACTTCTGCAATGAGGAGATTATTGCTTTTGCATTGCATTGCATTGCATTGCATATAAAAACCTTTTGTGCATTCAAGAAATTTGGTTTCTAATGCATTGCATTTAAGTCGCTGTGTACTTATTTGTTTTTGCATTGCATTGAATACGGAAATACTTGTGGAATAAGATTAGTTATTCTGCATTGCATTGCATGCAAAAACACTTGTGCAATGAGGAGATAATTGCTCTTGCATTGCATTCACAAAAAACTCGCCGAAAAAAACCCGAAGATCCAGTGTCTTTGCATTGCATAGAGCTCGTGCAATGGCGTTATTAGCGCTTTTGCTTTGCATATAAGAATAGTGCAATAAAGAGATAAGTGCTTTCGCAATGCATTGCATTGTGTACGAAAAAACTCGAGCATAGAAGACTTTTGCATGCATTGCATACAAAAAAACTTTTGTACATTTAAGAAATTAGTGGTTTCTAATGCATTGCATTCAAGTCGCTGTGCACTGAGAGTAAGTGTTTTTGCATTGCATTGAATACGGAAAAATTTGTGCTATAAGTTATTCTGCATTGCATTGCATGCAAAAAAAACTTGTGCAATGAGGAGATTATTGCTTTTGCATTGCATTGCATAAAAAACTAGCATTGCACCGACGAGCAATTGTGTGTGTTTTTTCAGTTTAGTTATTTAGTCATTGCATTGCATGCAAAAAAAACTTGTGCAATGAGGAGATTATTGCTCTGGCATTGCATTGCATAAAAAACTCGCATTGCACCGAAGATCCAGTGTCTTTGCATTGCATAGACCTCGTGCAATGAAGATATTAGCGCTTTTGCTTTGCATATAAGAATAGTGCAATAAAGAGATGAGTGCTTTCGCAATGCATTGCATTGTGTACGAAAAAACTCGAGCATAGAAGACTTTTGCATGCATTGCATACAAAAAACTTTTGTACATGTAAGAAATTAGTGGTTTCTAATGCATTGCATTCAAGTCGCTGCGCACTGAGAGTGTGTTTTTGCATTGCATTGAATGGGGAAAACTTGTGCAATAAAATTCGTTTTCTGCATTGCATGCAAAAAAAATTCTGCAATGAGGAGATTATTGCTTTTGCATTGCATTGCATACAAAAACCTTTTTGTGTATTCAAGAAATTAGTGGTTTCTTAATGCATTGCATGTAAGTCGCTGCGCACTGAGAGTGTGTTTTTGCATTGCATTGAATGGGGAAAACTTGTGCAATAAAATTTGTTTTCTGCATTGCATTGCATGCAAAAAAAAACTTGTGCAATGAGAAGATTATTGCTCTGGCATTGCTTTGCATAAAACAATCGCATTGCACCGAAGATCCAGTGTCTTTGCATTTGCATAGAGCTCGTGCAATGAAGATATTAGCGCTTTTGCTTTGCATATAAGAATAGTGCAATTGAAAGAAATAAGTGCTTTCGCAATGCATTGCATTGTGTACGAAAAAACTCGAGCATAGAAGACTTTTGCATGCATTGCATACAAAAAAACTTTTGTACATTTAAGAAATTAGTGGTTTCTAATGCATTGCATTCAAGTCGCTGTGCACTGAGAGTAAGTGTTTTTGCATTGCATTGAATACGGAAAAATTTGTGCTATAAGTTATTCTGCATTGCATTGCATGCAAAAAAACTTGTGCAATGAGGAGATTATTGCTTTTGCATTGCATTGCATTGCATAAAAAACTAGCATTGCACCGACGAGCAATTGTGTGTGTTTTTTCAGTTTAGTTATTTAGTCATTGCATTGCATGCAAAAAAAACTTGTGCAATGAGGAGATTATTGCTCTGGCATTGCATTGCATAAAAAACTCGCATTGCACCGAAGATCCAGTGTCTTTGCATTGCATAGACCTCGTGCAATGAAGATATTTAGCGCTTTTGCTTTGCATATAAGAATAGTGCAATAAAGAGATGAGTGCTTTCGCAATGCATTGCATTGTGTACGAAAAAACTCGAGCATAGAAGACTTTTGCATGCATTGCATACAAAAAACTTTTGTACATGTAAGAAATTAGTGGTTTCTAATGCATTGCATTCAAGTCGCTGCGCACTGAGAGTGTGTTTTTGCATTGCATTGAATGGGGAAAACTTGTGCAATAAAATTCGTTTTCTGCATTGCATGCAAAAAAACTTCTGCAATGAGGAGATTATTGCTTTTGCATTGCATTGCATACAAAAACCTTTTTGTGTATTCAAGAAATTAGTGGTTTCTTAATGCATTGCATCTAAGTCGCTGTGCACTCTGAAAGTGTTTTTTGCATTGCATTGAATACGGAAAAACTTGTGCAATAATATTAGTTATTCTGCATTGCATTGCATGCAAAAAAAACTTGTGCAATGAGGAGATTTTTGCTCTGGCATTGCATTGCATAAAAAACTCGCATTGCACCGAAGATCCAGTGTCTTTGCATTGCATAGAGCTCGTGCAATGAAGATATTAGCGCTTTTGCTTTGCATATAAGAATAGTGCAATTGAAAGAAACAAGTGCTTTCGCAATGCATTGCATTGTGTACGAAAAAACCCGAGCATAGAAGACTTTTGCATGCATTGCATACAAAAAAACTTTTGTACATTTAAGAAATTAGTGGTTTCTAATGCATTGCATTCAAGTCGCTGTGCACTGAGAGTAAGTGTTTTTGCATTGCATTGAATACGGAAAAATTTGTGCTATAAGTTATTCTGCATTGCATTGCATGCAAAAAAACTTGTGCAATGAGGAGATTATTGCTCTGGCATTGCATTGCATAAAAAACTCGCATTGCACCGAAGATCCAGTGTCTTTGCATTGCATAGACCTCGTGCAATGAAGATATTTAGCGCTTTTGCTTTGCATATAAGAATAGTGCAATAAAGAGATGAGTGCTTTCGCAATGCATTGCATTGTGTACGAAAAAACTCGAGCATAGAAGACTTTTGCATGCATTGCATACAAAAAACTTTTGTACATGTAAGAAATTAGTGGTTTCTAATGCATTGCATTCAAGTCGCTGCGCACTGAGAGTGTGTTTTTGCATTGCATTGAATGGGGAAAACTTGTGCAATAAAATTCGTTTTCTGCACTGCATGCAAAAAAACTTCTGCAATGAGGAGATTATTGCTTTTGCATTGCATTGCATTGCATTGCATTGCATACAAAAACCTTTTTGTGTATTCAAGAAATTAGTGGTTTCTTAATGCATTGCATCTAAGTCGCTGTGCACTCTGAAAGTGTTTTTGCATTGCATTGAATACGGAAAAACTTGTGCAATAATATTAGTTATTCTGCATTGCATTGCATGCAAAAAAAAACTTGTGCAATGAGGAGATTTTTGCTCTGGCATTGCATTGCATAAAAAACTCGCATTGCACCGAAGATCCAGTGTCTTTGCATTGCATAGAGCTCGTGCAATGAAGATATTAGCGCTTTTGCTTTGCATATAAGAATAGTGCAATTGAAAGAAATAAGTGCTTTCGCAATGCATTGCATTGTGTACGAAAAAACTCGAGCATAGAAGACTTTTGCATGCATTGCATACAAAAAACTTTTGTACATTTAAGAAATTAGTGGTTTCTAATGCATTGCATTCAAGTCGCTTTGCACTGAGAGTAAGTGTTTTGCATTGCATTGAATACGGAAAAACGTGCGATAAGTTCAGTTATTCTGCATTGCATTGCATGCAAAAAAACTTGTGCAATGAGGAGATTATTGCTTTTGCATTGCATTGCATAAAAAACTAACATTGCACCGAAGAGCCAGTGTGTTTGCATTGCATAGATCTCGTGAAATTAAGGTAATTGCGCTTTTTGTTTTGCATATAAAAATACACGGTGCAAAAAAGAGATAATTGCTTTCAGCATTGCATACGAAAAAACTCGTGCAAAGAAAAGTTTGCATGCATTGCATACAAAAACCTTTTGTGCATTCAAGAAATTAGTGGTTTCTAATGCATTGCATTTAAGTCGCTGCGCACTGAGAGTGTGTTTTTGCATTGCATTGAATGGGGAGAACTTGTGCAATAAAATTAGTTTTCTGCATTGCATGCAAAAAAACTTCTGCAATGAGGAGATTATTGCTTTTGCATTGCATTGCCTTGCATTGCATACAAAAATCGTTTGTGTATTCAAGAAATTAGTGGTTTCTTAATGCATTGCATTTAAGTCGCTGTGCACTCTGAAAGTGTTTTTGCATTGCATTGAATACGGAAAAACTTGTGCAATAATATTAGTTATTCTGCATTGCATTGCATGCAAAAAAAAAACTTTTGCAATGAGGAGATTATTGCTCTGGCATTGCATTGCATAAAAAACTCGCATTGCACCGAAGATCCAGTGTCTTTGCATTGCATAGAGCTCGTGCAATGAAGATATTAGCGCTTTTGCTTTGCATATAAGAATAGTGCAATAAAGAGATAAGTGCTTTCGCATTGCGTACGAAAAAACTCGAGCATAGAAGACTTTTGCATGCATTGCATACAAAAAACTTTTGTACATTTAAGAAATTAGTGGTTTCTAATGCATTGCATTCAAGTCGCTGCGCACTGAGAGTGTGTTTTTGCATTGCATTGAATGGGGAAAACTTGTGCAATAAAATTCGTTTTCTGCATTGCATGCAAAAAAACTTCTGCAATGAGGAGATTATTGCTTTTGCATTGCATTGCATTGCATACAAAAACCTTTTTGTGTATTCAAGAAATTAGTGGTTTTATAAGTCCAATTATTAGTGGAAAAAGTCGCTGTTTTTGCATTGCATTGAATACGGAAAAACTTGTGCAGTAATATTAGTTATTCTGCATTGCATTGCATACAAAAAAAAACTTGTGCAATGAGGAGATTATTGCTCTGGCATTGCATTGCATAAAAAACTCGCATTGCACCGATGATCCAGTGTCTTTGCATTGCATAGAGCAATGAAGATATTAGCGCTTTTGCTTTGCATATAAGAATTCGCAGTACATTAAAGAGAAAAGTGCTTTCGCAATGCATTGCAAAACGCGTGCATAGAAGACTTTTGCATGCATTGCATACAAAAACCTTTTGTGCATTCAAGAAATTTGGTTTCTAATGCATTGCATTTAAGTCGCTGTTTTTGCATTGCATTGAATACGGAAATACTTGTGGAATAAGATTAGTTATTCTGCATTGCATTGCATGCAAAAACACTTGTGCAATGGGAGATAATTGCTCTTGCATTGCATTCATAAAAAATTCGCATTGCACCGAAGATCCAGTGTCTTTGCATTGCATAAAGCTCGTGCAATGGCGTTATTAGCGCTTTTGCTTTGCATATAAGAATTCGCGGTGTAATAAAGAGATCAGTGCTTTTGCTTTGCATTGCATACGAAAAAACTCTTGCATAGAACAAATTTTGCATGCATTCATACAAAAACCTTTGTGAATTCAAGATGCATTGAATATACGAAACAACTTGTGCAATGAGATTATTGCTTTTGCATTGCATTGCATAAAAATCTCGCTTTGCAAAGACAGGGCCTTTGCATTGCATAGATCTCGTGAAATGAAGATATTAGCAATAACAAGATATTAGCAATAACATTGCATTGAAAACGGAAAAACTTGCGCAATGATATTAGTGCTTCACATTGCATACAAAAAAATATTTTTCACAAGTCATCCTTGATGAACTCCTAATGAAACATTATGAGTCTATTGGTATGCATAGAAAGCTCAAGTTCATATGCTCCAGGGTCATAATTTTTATTTTTCAAAAAAAGTTATCCTTCAACTCACTCCTTGGCCAAAAATGTTTTCAAAATTATTTCACACTTGAACTACTGATAAATGTATAATTCTGTATAGAAAGTTCAAGTTCAAATACTCTTAGGCAAAATAAGTTTAATACTTCTGAAGAAACACCATAAAGCCATAAGTAAGTTTATACATTTAAAGTTCAAACACTCTTTGGCCAAAAAATGTATTAAAAATTTCACACTTGAACTACTGATACATAATAACTACTATTATTATGTATAAAAAATTCAAGTTCATAGGGTCAAATTCAAATACTCTTAGCAAAAATAAGCTCAAAAGTTCATCCTTGAACTAATGAAATAACAGAAGGAATCTATTCGTATGAATAGAAAGTTCAAGTTTATAGAATCATTACGAGTCTATTGTTATGCATAGAAAGCTCATGTTCATAGAATCTTTGGAAAAAAATGAGTTCAAAGCTCATCCTTGAACTACTGAGGAAATATAAGGAGTCTATTGTTTATGTATAGAAAGTTCAAGTTCATAGGATCCAGGGGCAGATTTTTTTTTTGAACTTCTGAAGAAACACCATAAAGCCATAAAAAAGTTTATACATTTAAAGTTCAAACACTCTTTGGCCAAAAAATGTATTCAAAATTTCACACTTGAACTACTGATGAATCTATTAATATGTATAGAAAGTTCAAGTTCATAGGGTCCAGGGTCAGAATTTTTATTATTCAAAAAAAGTAATCCTTCAACTACTGATGAAACTACAGAAGGATTCTATTCGTATATAGAAAGTTCAAGTTCAAATACTCTTAAGCAAAAATAAGTTTAAAAGTTCAGCCTTGAACTATGGAATCTATTAGAAAGTTCAAGTTCAAAGATTCTGGTTAAAAAATAAGTTTAAAATTTCACCATTGAAATACTGATGAATCTATTACTATGTATAGAAAGTTCAAGTTCATAGGATCCAGGGTCAGAATTCTCAATTCTTTTTAAAACTCGTCCTTCAACTGCTGATGAAACTACAGAAGGATTCTATTCATATATAGAAAGTTCAAATTCAAATACTCTTAGCAAAAATAAGTTCAAAAGTTCATCCTTAAACTACTTATGAAATGACAGAAGGAATCTATTCGTATGAATAGAAAGTTCCCATTTATAGAATCAAGGGTCAGAATATTTTTTCAAAATAATCCTTAATCATCCTTGAACTATTGGCGAAAAATTACGAGTCTATTGTTATGCATAGAAAGCTCACGTTCATAGAATCTTTGGAAACAAATAAGTTCAAAGCTCAACCTTGAACTACTGAGGAAATATAAGGAGTCTATTGTATGCATAGAAAGTTCAAGTTCATAAAATCTAGGGTAAGAATTTTTTATTTTTCACAAAAAGTCTTCCTTGAACTACTGATGAAATATAAGGAGTCTATTGTTTATGTATAGAAAGTTCAAGTTCATAGGATCCAGGGTCAGAATTTTGTTTTGTTTTTAAAAACTCATCTTTCAACTGCTGATGAAACTACAGAAGGATTCTATTCGTATATAGAAAGTTCAAGTTCAAATACTCTTAGGCAAAAATAAGTTTAAAAGTTCATCCTTCAACTATGGAATACATTAGTATATATAGAAAGTTCAAGTTCAAAGACTCTGGTAAAAAAAATAAGTTCAAAAGTTCACCCTTGAGATTATTGCTTTTGCATTGCATTGTAAAAAAACTCGCTTTCCACCGAAGAGACAGTGTCTTTGCATAGATCTCGTGCAATGAAGATGTTAGCGCTTTTGCTTTGAATATAAAATTCGCGGTGCAATAAAGAGATAATTGCTTTCGCAATGCATTGCATTGCATACGGAAAAAAAATCGTGCATAGAAGAATTTTGCATGCATTGCATACAAAAACCTTTTGTGCACTCAAGAAATTAGTGGTTTCTAATGCATTGCATTTAAGTCGCTGAGCACTAGAGTAAGTGTTTTTGCATTACATTGAATGGGGAAAATCTTGTGCAATAAGATTAGTTTTCTGCATTGCATTGTATGCAAAAACATTTGT
The DNA here is from genome assembly GCF_024679245.1 of Pseudorasbora parva. NCBI lineage: Eukaryota > Metazoa > Chordata > Actinopteri > Cypriniformes > Gobionidae > Pseudorasbora > Pseudorasbora parva. The sequence continues at coordinate 16,959,508 of NC_090192.1, forward strand.
GCAAAGAGGAGATTATGCTTTTGCAATGCATTGCATAAAAAACTCGCATTGCACCGAAGAGCCAGTGTCTTTGCATTGCATAGAGCTCGTGCAATGAAGATATTAGCGCTTTTGCTTTGCATATAAGAATTCGTGGTGCATTAAAGAGATAAGTGCTTTCGCAATGCAATGCAAAGCAGTGCAAACGAAAAAACTCGTGCATAGAAGACTTTTGCATGCATTGCATACAAAAACCTTTTGTGCATTCAAGAAATTTGGTTTCTAATGCATTGCATTGATGTCGCTGTGCACTTTAAGTTTTTTTTGCATTGCATTGAATACGGAAAAACTTGTGCAATAAGATTAGTCATTCTTCATTGCATTGTATGCAAAAACACTTGTGCAATGAGGAAATTATTGCTCTTGTATTGCATAAAAAACTCGCATTTCACCGAAGATCCAGTGTCTTTGCATTGCATGGAGCTTATTAGCGCAATGACGTTATTAGCGCTTTTGTTTTGCATATAATAATTTGCGGTGCAATAAAGAGATTAGTGCTTTTGCATGCATTGCATACAAAAACCTTTTGTGCATTCAAGAATTAGTGGTTTCTAATGCATTGCAATTAATTAAAAGTGCTTTTGTTTTGCCTATAAGCGGTGCAATAAAGAGATAAGTGCTTTCGCAATGCATTGCATTGCGTATTCGCATTGCATTTGCTTTGCATATTCGCGGTGCAATAAAGAGAAAATTGCTTTCGCAATGGATTGCATTGCATACAAAAACCTTTTGTGCATTCAAGAAATTAGTGGTTTCTAATGCATTGCATTTAAGTCGCTGTGCACTGAGAGTAAGAGTTTTTGCATTGCATTGAATACGGAAAAAACTTGTGCAATAAGATTAGTTATTTTACATTGCATTGCATGCAAAAACACTTGTGCAATGAGGAGATTATTGCTTTTGCATTGCATAAAAAACTCGCTTTGCACCAAAGAGACAGTGTCTTTGCATTGCATAGATCGTGCAATGAAGATATTATCTCTTTATTGCACCGCGAATTGTTGCAAAACAAAAGCGCTAAATGCTTTTGCATTGCATGCGAAATAACTCGTGCATAGAATACTTTTGCATGCATTGCATACAAAAACCTTTGTGCATTCAAGAAATTTGGTTTGAAACTCGTTCTAAGGGCACACCTGCCCGTAGAAAGCTGAGGATCGACCACTGGGTGAGTGTCTGTCTGCAGGCCCGAGCCACTGGGACCCGGAGCGTGCCAGACTGCCATGCCCATCTCGGGACTCGATCGCGAAGCCAGTGCTGAAGCGGTCTCATATGAAGCAATCCGAGTGGCGTCACCGCGGCTGCAGATGCCATATGCCCCAGGATCCTCTGAAACAGTTTCAGTGGAACCGCGCTCTTGCTCTCTATCTGACGGAGGCAAGTCAGCAGTGACTGTGCGCGCACGCCGGTAAGCTGCACACACATGGCGACCGAGTCGATCTCCATACCGAGAAAAGAGATCCTCTGCACTGGGTAGAGTTTGCTCTTCTCCCAGTTGACCCGAAGGTCCAGACGAGCTAAGTGGTGGAGAACCAGGTCTCTGTGTTCGCACACCCGGTCCCGAGAGTGGCCCAGTATGAGCCAATCGTCGAGATAGTTCAGGATGCGAACCCCTTGTTGCCTGAGTGGCGCAAGGGCTGCCTCGACAATCTTCGTGAAGACGTGAGGGGACAGAGCTAGCCCGAATGGTAGTACGGCATACTGATATGCCCACCCTTTGAACGCAAACCGTAGGAACAGTCTGTGTCGCGGAAGGATGGACACATGGACGTACGCGTCCTTCAGGTCGATCGCTCCAAACCAATCGCATGGACGAACGCATTCAAAAAGGTGTTTCGCAGTCAACACCCTGAACGGAAGCCTGTACAGGGATCGGTTCAGGACGCGAAGGTCCAGGATCGGTCGTAACCCACCGGATTTCCTCGGTACAATGAAATAAGGGCTGTAAAAGCCGGACTTCATCTCGGCTGGAGGGACGAGCTCGACCGCGCCCTTCGCCAGTAGGGTTGTGATCTCCGCACGCATGACTGGGGCATTGGACCCCACCATGGTGTACCGGACACCCCGGGAGCGGGGAGGAGCTCGCGCAAACTGAATCGCATAGCCGAGCCGGATGGTCCGTGCGACCCAGCGGGACAGTCCCGGCAGCTGTAGCCACGCTCCCAGGGAGTGTACCAACGGGGTCATGCAGAGCACCGGCGTACCCTCGGTGGGGCAGCGAGGCAGCGTTACCGGCCCGGACTCGGGTGGCGTAGCGGCCCGGTGTCGGGGCGGCGGTAACGGCTGCGCCCTGACAGAGGAGACCAGGGAAGGACTCGCGTTCCACTGGGGTCTGCTCTGAGAGGGGGCTGGCGACAGAGAGGGATGAGAGCGGCGTGGCCCGGAGGCGGCGCACACTGCCGTCACCAGTCTCTGGGTGCTCAAGGATGGGTTAATCAATTCCTTCTTACAAAGGGTGCTGCTGACCCGTGGGCCAGCAGCTGGACAAAGGATTCTCCCTCGGCCCTCCACCAGGGGAAGGGGCGGACCTGCCACCGTCCCCTGAAAGAACTGCCCATCCCAGAGCTGTCCACGTCCGCAGCGCCGCTGGCCTCCTTTTTTTTTTTTTTTTTTTAGAAAGCTGCGGGGCTGGCGTGGACTGGGACGGCTTCCTGCAGCGTGCTCCGCGGCGTGGCCAGGGTGAAGGCTGCTGCTGTGGCCACGCGGGAGGGGGTCGCCGGAAGTCGCCCTGGTGGCGAGGAGGCTGAGGCAACTGTGCCGGCGGAGCTTAGGTGCAGCAGCGGGCCGCCGGGGCAGATGGCCTCAGTCTGCCTCTGGGGACGGCCAAGAACTGTTGGGCGCAGTCCCTGACCGTGCCGCCGATAAGGCCAGCCTGGGATATGGGCGAGCTGAGGAGGCGGGCTCACTCAGCCTTCCCACATCTACCAAGTAAGGCCAATTGTCTTTCCCGGACCACAGCTGTGGACATCTCCTGACCCAGGGGGCGTGTGGTCACCTACGCCGCGCTGGGCGGGATCGGTGGCGGCACGCCTTTCTAGAGGCAGTGTTACCGGCCCGGACTCGGGTGGCATAGCGGCCCGGTGTCGGGGCACTGGTAACGACTGCAGCCTGACAGAGGAGACCAGGGAAGGACTCGCGTTCCACTGGGGTCTGCTCTGCGAGGGGGTTCATAGCCCTGGATCAGCTCTGTCCTCGTGCATACGCATCGGGGCGGCAGCTTACCCCATAGCACTGCTGGACTACGCCACCGAAGTAGACGAGCCAACAGGCTTGGGAAGGCGCTTAGGATAGCCTCACCGCGTCAAGTCAAAGTACTCAGTGGACACCGTAGTGCGCAACAGAGCACCTGACTGAGGGGGAGGGACCCCAGTCTACCCTTAGGCCGCGACCCCTCGAGGGCAGAGAAGGCGGAGGAGACCACCAAACGGTCACGGGAAGACCCGGAGATCTCCCGGACCGCGTGCACTCCTCATGCATCTCAGGAGCGAAATGGCATTGGGGGCGGGGCCCGCAGCTGTCGGGTGCCACCTCCAAAAACCAATCGCCCAACCGCGAGCACTCGTGACAGGGTGGAGATTCACACCAGCCCGAGGCTCGCGGCTGCCTGAGATAACATGGCTGTCAACTCTAGGTCAGATTCTACAGTGCTACTACACCCGGAGGCGGAGCATAGCCGAATCGTCATCCCCAAAGGACTCTAGCCCACCTTGAGATGCGGCAATCGACCTCTCGCCGCTATCTGGAGTATGAACGAAACGAACGGGGCGTCAGCAGACGGTCCCGCTGCTTCAGTCCAACACTCACTGGAAGCGATGTGCAAGAGGGCGGGAGTGGCCCGAGGAATGATCGTCGGGGTTCTTAATACCACAGCACCGCCCTCAGGTCACCCTGGCCACCAGCCAAAGTACCACCTCTCTCGGAGATGGTAGATCGGGGTGTGGCAGAGGGGACTCTCTCTCTTTACACAGATCATTGAGTCTCGACCACAACATCGCGATGGTCATGTTCCCACAGAGGGAACACAGCATATCCACAAACACTGTCCGAACGTGCTGGGCCCAAACACGTCGAGCAGTGAATGCGTCCCAAAGACAGCGACAGATATCGATCGCACCCGGAAGTAAGCGGGCAACCCATCTTGAAAAAGACGTGCCACACGCAAGCTCTTTTTGTGAGAGGAAGCTCTGCAGAGTGCCGAAGCGCCCAGGGAAAACACAGACAGCTGTTGCAGATCACTGCACAGATCAGCAGGCAGGCAATGTGAGATCGCTGGAACGCGCCGTTACACCAACACTCTGGAGAACCGCTCGTCTCGAAGACTGAAGAGAGGACTTCAGAATTCAGGCTTGCCGGAGTGAAGAGATGCTCTTGGCTCCGAAGCAGAAACATAATGCGATTCATGCCAGCTACTTCCTTATATACCCAGGTGGGTAGGCGGAGTTACGCATGCAAATTTCGCATGCCCATGGCATTGGCACTGCCATTGGGCGTTTTCTAAGATCTCGAAGATGATTGGCTTCTAGGCGAAACCCCCATTCGTCAGTCACTGACGTTACGTCGGAGTGACTGAACGAAAGGGAACAGTGCTTTTGCTTTGCATTGCATACGAAAAAACTTGTGCATAGAACAACTTTTGCATGCATTGCATACAAAAACCTTTTGTGCATTCAAGAAATTAGTGGTTTCTAATTGGCGCATTGCTTTTAAGTCGCTGTGCACTGAGAGTAAGTGTTTTTGCATTGCATTGAATACGAAAAAACTTGTGCAATGAGGAGATTATTGCTTTTGTATTGCATTGCATAAAAAACTCGCTTTGGAAAGACAGTGTGGTTGCATTGCATAGATCTCGTGCAATGAAGATATTAGCAATAACAAGATATTAGCAATAACATTGCATTGAATACGGAAAAACTTGTGCAATGAGATTAGTGCTTCAGCATTGCATTGCATACAAAAGAATATTTTTCACAAGAAGTCATCCTTGATGAACTGAATGAAAGAAACATTAGGAGTCTATTGGTATGCATAGAAAGCTCAAGTTCATAGGATCCACGGTCAGAATTTTTATTTTTCAAAAAAGTCATCCTTCAACTGTTTATACATTTGAAGATCAAAGACTCCTTGGCAAAAATGTATTCAAAATTATTTCACAATTGAACTACTGATAAATGTATTACTCTGTATAGAAAGTTCAAGGTTATAGACTGTTTGGAAAAAAAATAAGTTCAAAGCTCATCCTTGAACTACTGATGAAATATAACGAGTCTTTTGTTTATGTATAGAAAGATCAAGTTCATAGGATCCAGGGTGAGAATTTTTTTTTTCCACAAAAAAATCATTCTTCAAATACTGATGGAATCTATTTGTTCAGAGTGACCCTGACTGTATTTATTTACCAATTATTTTACTGTATAGTTTTGGAGAAAAGTACAGTCAAATTTGCCCCAAAATTCATTCAAGCACTTGCAATGTCCAATTTTCAAATGTTCATAAAAACCTTTCCTTTATAGGTTTGCTCATTCTGCCATTTAATATTTGTTTAGAGTGTCCCTGACTATTATTGTATTTATTTACAAATCTGTATAAAAACTGTATACATTTTTTATAAATTACTGTATAAAAAGTTTTAGAGAAAGGTACAGTCAAAGTACAGTCAAACTCTCCCCAAAATTCATTCAAGCACTTACAGTCTAATTGTCAAAAACTCATAAAAATATTTCCTTTATAGGTTTGCTCATTCTGTCCTTTGATTTTTGTTCAGAGTGTGTACGTTCAAGAAGAATTTTGGGGCGAGTTTGACTACTTTCCTCCAAAACCATACAGTAAAATGATTTGTAAATAAATACAGTAATACTCAGGGTCACTCTGAAAAAATATTAAATGACAGAATGATTAAACCTCTAAAGGAAAGATTTCTATGAATTTATGAAAATTGGACTGTAAGTGCTTGAATGAATGTTGGGGAGAGTTTGACTGTACTTTTCTCCAAAAATATACAGTAAATGGACTTGTAAATAAAACAGTAATAGTCAGGGACACTTTCAACAAATATCAAATGACACAATGAGCAAACCTATAAAGGAAAGAGTTTTATGAATTGTTGAAAATTGGACAGTGCAAGAGCTTGAATTAATTTTGTGGCAAATTTGACTGTACTTTTCTCCGAAACTATGTAGTAAATTACTTGTATATAAATACAGTAATATTTGGGGTCACTCTGAACAAATATCAAATGACAGAATGAGTAGACCTATGAAGGAAGGATTTTTATGAATTTTTGAAAATTGGACAGTGCGAGTGCTTAAATGAATTTTTGGGGCAAATTTGACTGTACTTTTCTCCAAAACTATACCGTAAAACGACTTGTAAATAAATACAGTAATAGTCAGGGTCACTTTGAACAAATATGAAATGACAGAATGGACAAACCTATAAAGGAAAGATTTTTATGAATTTTTGAAAATTGGACACAGTGTAAGTGTTTGAATAGACAGATTTTTTGCAGTTTGACTGCACTTTTCTCCAACAATATACAGTAAAATGACTTGTAAAAAATTACAATATTAGTCAGGGTCACTTTGAACAAATATCAAATGACAGAATGAGCAAACCTATAAAGGAAAGAATTTTATGATTTTTTGAAAATTGGACACAGTGTAAGTGTTTGAATAGACAGAATTTTTGCAGTTTGACTGCACTTTTCTCGAAAAATATACAGTAAAATTACTTGTAAATAAATACAGTAATAGTAAGGGTCACTTTGAACAAATATAAAAGGACGGAAGGAGCAAACCTATAAATGAAGGATTTTTATGAATTTTTGAAAATTGGTCAAGTCTAAGTGCTTGAATGAATTTTCGGGCTAATTTGACTGTACTTTTCTCCAAAACTATACAGTTAAACAACTTGTAAATAAATACTGTAATAGTCGGGGTTACTCTGAACAAATATCAAATGACAGAATGAGCAAACCTATAAAGGAAAGTATTTTATGAACTTTTGAAAATTGGACAAATGTGTAAGTGTTTGAGTAGACAGAATTTTTGCAGTTTGACTGCACTTTTCTAAAAAAATATACAGTAAAATGACTTGTAAATAAATACAGTAATAGTAAGGGTCACTTTCAACAAATATAAAAGGACGGAAGGAGCAAACCTATAAATTAAGGATTTTTATGAATTTTTGAAAATTGGTCAAGTCTAAGTGCTTGAATGAATTTTCTGGCTAATTTGACTGTACTTTTCTCCAAAACTATAGAGTTAAATAACTTGTAAATAAATACAGTAATAGTCGGGGTCACTCTGAACAAATATCAAATGACAGAATGAGCAGACCTATGCAGTAAAGATTTTTATGAATTTTTGAAAATTGGACAGTGTGAGTGCTTGAATGAATTTTTGGGGCAAATTTGACTGTACTTTTCTCCAAAACTATACAGTAAAACGACTTGTAAATAAATACAGTAATAGTCAGGGTCACTTTGAACAAATATCAAATGACAGATTGAGCAAACCTATAAAGGACATATTTTTTACGAATTTTTGAATATTGGACAGTGCAAGTGCTTGAATGAATTTTTGGGAGAGTTTGACTGCACTTTTCTCCAAAACTATACAGTTAAATTACTTGTAAATAAATACAGTAATAGTCGATGTCACTCTGAACAAATATCAAATGACAGAATGAGCAAACCTATAAAGGAAAGAATTTTATGATTTTTTGAAAATTGGACACTGTGTAAGTGTTTGAATTGACAGAATTTTTGCAGTTTGACTGAACTTTGCTCCAAAAATATACAGTAAAATGACTTGTAAATAAATACAGTAATAGTCAGGGTCACTTTGAACAAATATCAAATGACAGAATGAGCAAACCTATAAAGGAAATAATTTTATGAAATTTTTTTTGAAAAATGGACACAGTGTAAATATTTGAATAGACAGAATTTTTGCAGTTTGACTGCACTTTTCTCTAAAACTATACAGTTAAATTACTTGTAAATAAATACAGTAATAGTCGTTGTCACTCTGAACAAATATCAAATGACAGAATGAGCAAACCTATAAAGGAAAGGATTTTATGAATTTTTGAAAATTGGACACAGTGTAAGTGTTTGAGTAGACAGAATTTTTGCAGTTTGACTGCACTTTTCTCAAAAAATATACAGTAAAATGACTTGTAAATAAATACAGCAATAGTAAGGGTCACTTTGAACAAATATCAAATGACAGAATGAGCAAACCTATAAAGGAAAGAATTTTATGAATTTTTTAAAAATGGACTAAGTGTAAATATTTGAATAGACAGAATTTTTGCAGTCTGACTGTACTTTTCTCTAAAACTATACAGTTAAATTACTTGTAAATAAATACAGTAATAGTCGTTGTCACTCTGAACAAATATCAAATGACAGAATGAGCAAACCTATAAAGGAAAGTATTTTATGAATTTTTGAAAATTGGACACAGTGTAAGTGTTTGAGTAGACAGAATTTTTGCAGTTTGATTGCACTTTTCTCGAGAAATATACAGTAAAATGACTTGTAAATAAATATAGTAATAGTCAGGGTCACTTTGAACAAATATCAAATGACAGAAGGGGCAAACCTATGCAGGAAAGATTTTTATGAATTTTTGAAAATTGGACAGTGTGAGTGCTTGAATGAATTTTTGGGGCAAATTTGACTGTACTTTTCTCCAAAACTATACAGTAAAACGACTTGTAAATAAATACAGTAATAGTCAGGGTCACTTTGAACAAATATCAAATGACAGATTGAGCAAACCTATAAAGGAAATAATTTTATGAATTTTTGAAAATTGGACAGGGCAAGTGCTTGAAGGAATTTTTGGGAGAGTTTGACTGCACTTTTCTCCAAAACTATACAGTTAAACAACTTGTAAATAAATACAGTAATAGTCGGGGTTACTCTGAACAAATATCAAATGACCGAATGAGCAGACCTATAAAGGAAAGATTTTTATGAATTTTTGAAAAGTGGACAGTGTGAGTGCTTGAATGAATTTTTGGGGCAAATTTGACTGTACTTTTCTCCAAAACTATACAGTAAAACGACTTGTAAATAAATACAGTAATAGTCAGGGTCACTTTGAACAAATATCAAATGACAGAATGAGCAAACCTATAAAGGAAAGAATTTTATGAATTTTTGAAAAATGGACACAGTGTAAATATTTGAATAGACAGAATTTTTGCAGTTTGACTGCACTTTTCTCTAAAACTATACAGTTAAATTACTTGTAAATAAATACAGTAATAGTCGTTGTCACTCTGAACAAATATCAAATGACAGAATGAGCAAACCTATAAAGGAAAGGACTTTATGAATTTTTGAAAATTGGACACAGTGTAAGTGTTTGAGTAGACAGAATTTTTGCAGTTTGACTGCACTTTTCTCAAAAAATATACAGTAAAATGACTTGTAAATAAATACAGTAATAGTAAGGGTCACTTTGAACAAATATCAAATGACAGAATGAGCAAACCTATAAAGGAAAGAATTTTATGAATTTTTTAAAAATGGACACAGTGTAAATATTTGAATAGACAGAATTTTTGCAGTCTGACTGCACTTTTCTCTAAAACTATACAGTTAAATTACTTGTAAATAAATACAGTAATAGTCGTTGTCACTCTGAACAAATATCAAATGACAGAATGAGCAAACCTATAAAGGAAAGTATTTTATGAATTTTTGAAAATTGGACACAGTGTAAGTGTTTGAGTAGACAGAATTTTTGCAGTTTGACTGCACTTTTCTCGAGAAATATACAGTAAAATGACTTGTAAATAAAAACAGTAATAGTAAGGGTCACTTTGAACAAATATAAAAGGACGGAAGGAGCAAACCTATAAATGAAGGATTTTTATGAATTTTTGAAAATTGGTCAAGTCTAAGTGCTTGAATGAATTTTCTGGCTAATTTGACTGTACTTTTCTCCAAAACTATACAGTTAAATAACTTGTAAATAAATACAGTAATAGACGGGGTCACTCTGAACAAATATCAAATGACAGAATGAGCAGACCTATGAAGGAAAGATTTTTATGAATTTTTGAAAATTGGACAGTGTGAGTGCTTGAATGAATTTTTGGGGCAAATTTGACTGTACTTTTCTCCAAAACTATACAGTAAAACGACTTGTAAATAAATACAGTAATAGTCAGGGTCACTTTGAACAAATATCAAATGACAGATTGAGCAAACCTATAAAGGAAAGAATTTTATGAATTTTTGAAAAATGGACACAGTGTAAATGTTTGAATAGATAGAATTTTTGCAGTTTGACTGCACTTTTCTCCAAAAATATACAGTAAAATGACTTGTAAATAAATACAGTAATAGTAAGGGTCACTTTCAACAAATATAAAAGGACGGAAGGAGCAAACCTATAAATGAAGGATTTTTATGAATTTTTGAAAATTGGTCAAGTCTAAGTGCTTGAATGAATTTTCTGGCTAATTTGACTGTACTTTTCTCCAAAACTATACAGTTAAATAACTTGTAAATAAATACAGTAATAGTCGGGGTCACTCTGAACAAATATCAAATGACAGAATGAGCAGACCTATGAAGGAAAGATTTTTATAAATTTTTGAAAATTGGACAGTGTGAGTTCTTGAATGAATTTTTGGGGCAAATTTGACTGTACTTTTCTCCAAAACTATACAGTAAAACGACTTGTAAATAAATACAGTAATAGTCAGGGTCACTTTGAACAAATATCAAATGACAGATTGAGCAAACCTATAAAGGAAATAATTTTATGAATTTTTGAAAATTGGACAGGGCAAGTGCTTGAATGAATTTTTGGGAGAGTTTGACTGCACTTTTCTCCAAAACTATACAGTTAAACAACTTGTAAATAAATACAGTAATAGTCGGGGTTACTCTGAACAAATATCAAATGACAGAATGAGCAGACCTATAAAGGAAAGATTTTTATGAATTTTTGAAAAGTGGACAGTGTGAGTGCTTGAATGAATTTTTGGGGCAAATTTGACTGTACTTTTCTCCAAAACTATACAGTAAAACGACTTGTAAATGAATACAGTAATAGTCAGGGTCACTTTGAACAAATATCAAATGACAGAATGAGCAAACCTATAAAGGAAAGAATTTTATGAATTTTTGAAAAATGGACAGTGTAAATATTTGAATAGACCGAATTTTTGCAGTTTGACTGCACTTTTCTCCAAAACTATACAGTTAAATTACTTGTAAATAAATACAGTAATAGTCATTGTCACTCTGAACAAATATCAAATGACAGAATGAGCAAACCTATAAAGGAAAGGATTTTATGAATTTTTGAAAATTGGACAGTGTAAGTGTTTGAGTAGACAGAATTTTTGCAGTTTGACTGCACTTTTCTCGAAAAATACACAGTAAAATGACTTGAAAATAAATACAGTAATAGTAAGGGTCACTTTGAACAAATATCAAATGACAGAATGAGCAAACCTATAAAGGAAAGAAGTTTATGATTTTTTTAAAAATGGACACAGTGTAAATATTTGAATAGACATAATTTTTGCAGTTTGACTGCACTTTTCTCTAAAACTATACAGTTAAATTACTTGTAAATAAATACAGTAATAGTCGTTGTCACTCTGAACAAATATCAAATGACAGAATGAGCAAACCTATAAAGGAAAGTATTTTATGAATTTTTGAAAATTGGACACAGTGTAAGTGTTTGAGTAGACAGAATTTTTGCAGTTTGACTGCACTTTTCTCGAGAAATATACAGTAAAATGACTTGTAAATTAATACAGTAATAGTAAGGGTCACTTTGAACAAATACAAAAGGACTTAAGGAGCAAACCTATAAATGAAGGATTTTTATGAATTTTTGAAAATTGGTCAAGTCTAAGTGCTTGAATGAATTTTCTGGCTAATTTGACTGTACCTTTCTCCAAAACTATACAGTTAAATAACTTGTAAATAAATACAGTAATAGTCGGGGTCACTCTGAACAAATATCAAATGACAGAATGAGCAGACCTATGAAGGAAAGATTCTTATGAATTTTTGAAAATTGGACAGTGTGAGTGCTTGAATAGACAATTTTTGTAGTTTGACTGCACTTTTCTCTAAAACTATACAGTTAAATTACTTGTAAATAAATACAGTAATAGTCAGGGTCACTTTGAACAAATATCAAATGACAGAATGAGCAGACCTATGAAGGAAAGAGTTTTATGAATTTTTGAAAATTGGACAGTGTGAGTGCTTGAATTAATTTTTGGGGCAAATTTGACTGTACTTTTCTCCAAAACTATACAGTAAAATGACTTGTAAATAAATACAGTAATAGTCAGGGTCACTTTGAACAAATATCAAATGACAGATTGAGCATACCTATAAAGGAAAGAATTTTATGAATTTTTGAAAAATGGACACAGTGTAAATGTTTGAATAGACAGAATTTTTGCAGTTTGACTGCACTTTGACTTGTAAATAAATACAGTAATAGTCAGGGTCACTTTGAACAAATTTTAAATGACAGAATGGGCAAACCTATAAAGGACATATTTTTACGAATTTTTGAAAATTGGACAGTGCAAGTGCTTGAATGAATTTTTTTGGAGAGTTTGACTGCACTTTTCTCCAAAACGATACAGTTAAATGACTTGTAAATAAATACAGTAATAGTCAGGGTCACTTTGAACAAATATCAAATGACAGAATGGGCAAACCTATAAAGGAAAGATTTTTATGAATTTTTGAAAATTGGACACAGTGTAAGTGTTTGAATAGACAGATTTTTTGCAGTTTGACTGCACTTTTCTCCAACAATATACAGTAAAATGACTTGTAAATAAATACAGTAATAGTTAGGGTAACTTTGAACAAATTTCAAATGACAGAATGGGCAAACCTATAAAGGAAAGATTTTTATGAATTTTTGAAAATTGGACACAGTGTAAGTGTTTGAATAGACAGATTTTTTGCAGTTTGACTGCACTTTTCTCCAACAATATACAGTAAAATGACTTGTAAATAAATACAGTAATAGTCAGGGTCACTTTGAACAAATATCAAATGACAGAATGGGCAAACCTATAAAGGAAAGATTTTTATGAATTTTTGAAAATTGGACAGGGCAAGTGCTTGAATGAATTTTTGGGAGAGTTTGACTGCACTTTTCTCCAACAATATACAGTTAAATAACTTGTAAATAAATACAGTAATAGTCAGGGTCACTTTGAACAAATATCAAATGACAGAATGGGCAAACCTATGAAGGAAAGATTTTTATGAATTTTTGAAAATTGGACAGTGTGAGTGCTTGAATGAATTTTTGGGGCAAATTTTACTGTACTTTTCTCCAAAACTATACAGTAAACGACTTGTAAATAAATACAGTAATAGTCAGGGTCACTTTGAACAAATATCAAATGACAGAATGAGCAAACCTATAAAGGAAAGAATTTTATGAATTTTTGAAAAATGGACACAATGTAAATGTTTGAATAGACAGAATTTTTGCAGTTTGACTGCACTTTTTTCCAAAAATATACAGTAAAATGACTTGCAAATAAATACAGTAATAGTCAGGGTCACTTTGAACAAACATCAAATGACAGAATGGGCAAACCTATAAAGGAAAGATTTTTATGAATTTTTGAAAATTGGACACAGTGTAAGTGTTTGAATAGACAGATTTTTTGCAGTTTGACTGCACTTTTCTCCAACAATATACAGTAAAATGACTTGTAAATAAAAACAGTAATAGTCAGGGTCACTTTGAACAAATATCAAATGACAGAATGGGCAAACCTATAAAGGAAAGATTTTTATGAATTTTTGAAAATTGGACAGGGCAAGTGCTTGAATGAATTTTTGGGAGAGTTTGACTGCACTTTTCTCCAACAATATACAGTTAAATAACTTGTAAATAAATACAGTTATAGTCAGGGTCACTTTGAACAAATTTTAAATGACAGAATGGGCAAACCTATAAAGGACATATTTTTACGAATTTTTGAAAATTGGACAGTGCAAGTGCTTGAATTAATTTTTTTGGAGAGTTTGACTGCACTTTTCTCCAAAACGATACAGTTAAATGACTTGTAAATAAATACAGTAATAGTCAGGGTCACTTTGAACAAATATCAAATGACAGAATGGGCAAACCTATAAAGGAAAGATTTTTATGAATTTTTGAAAATTGGACACAGTGTAAGTGTTTGAATAGACAGATTTTTTGCAGTTTGACTGCACTTTTCTCCAACAATATACAGTAAAATGACTTGTAAATAAATACAGTAATAGTTAGGGTAACTTTGAACAAATTTCAAATGACAGAATGGGCAAACCTATAAAGGAAAGATTTTTATGAATTTTTGAAAATTGGACACAGTGTAAGTGTTTGAATAGACAGATTTTTTGCAGTTTGACTGCACTTTTCTCCAACAATATACAGTAAAATGACTTGTAAATAAATACAGTAATAGTCAGGGTCACTTTGAACAAATATCAAATGACAGCATGGGCAAACCTATAAAGGAAAGATTTTTATGAATTTTTGAAAATTGGACAGGGCAAGTGCTTGAATGAATTTTTGGGAGAGTTTGACTGCACTTTTCTCCAACAATATACAGTTAAATAACTTGTAAATAAATACAGTTATAGTCAGGGTCACTTTGAACAAATTTTAAATGACAGAATGGGCAAACCTATAAAGGACATATTTTTACGAATTTTTGAAAATTGGACAGTGCAAGTGCTTGAATGAATTTTTTTGGAGAGTTTGACTGCACTTTTCTCCAAAACGATACAGTTAAATGACTTGTAAATAAATACAGTAATAGTCAGGGTCACTTTGAACAAATATCAAATGTCAGAATGGGCAAACCTATAAAGGAAAGATTTTTATGAATTTTTGAAAATTGGACACAGTGTAAGTGTTTGAATAGACAGATTTTTTGCAGTTTGACTGCACTTTTCTCCAACAATATACAGTAAAATGACTTGTAAATAAATACAGTAATAGTTAGGGTAACTTTGAACAAATTTCAAATGACAGAATGGGCAAACCTATAAAGGAAAGATTTTTATGAATTTTTGAAAATTGGACACAGTGTAAGTGTTTGAATAGACAGATTTTTTGCAGTTTGACTGCACTTTTCTCCAACAATATACAGTAAAATGACTTGTAAATAAATACAGTAATAGTCAGGGTCACTTTGAACAAATATCAAATGACAGAATGGGCAAACCTATAAAGGAAAGATTTTTATGAATTTTTGAAAATTGGACAGTGCAAGTGCTTGAATGATTTTTTTTGGAGAGTTTGACTGCACTTTTCTCCAAAACGATACAGTTAAATGACTTGTAAATAAATACAGTAATAGTCAGGGTCACTTTGAACAAATATCAAATGACAGAATGGGCAAACCTATAAAGGAAAGATTTTTATGAATTTTTGAAAATTGGACACAGTGTAAGTGTTTGAATAGACAGATTTTTTGCAGTTTGACTGCACTTTTCTCCAACAATATACAGTAAAATGACTTGTAAATAAATACAGTAATAGTCAGGGTCACTTTGAACAAATATCAAATGACAGAATGGGCAAACCTATAAAGGAAAGATTTTTATGAATTTTTGAAAATTGGACAGGGCAAGTGCTTGAATGAATTTTTGGGAGAGTTTGACTGCACTTTTCTCCAACAATATACAGTTAAATAACTTGTAAATAAATACAGTTATAGTCAGGGTCACTTTGAACAAATTTTAAATGACAGAATGGGCAAACCTATAAAGGACATATTTTTACGAATTTTTGAAAATTGGACAGTGCAAGTGCTTGAATGAATTTTTTTGGAGAGTTTGACTGCACTTTTCTCCAAAACGATACAGTTAAATGACTTGTAAATAAATACAGTAATAGTCAGGGTCACTTTGAACAAATATCAAATGACAGAATGGGCAAACCTATAAAGGAAAGATTTTTATGAATTTTTGAAAATTGGACACAGTGTAAGTGTTTGAATAGACAGATTTTTTGCAGTTTGACTGCACTTTTCTCCAACAATATACAGTAAAATGACTTGTAAATAAATACAGTAATAGTTAGGGTAACTTTGAACAAATTTCAAATGACAGAATGGGCAAACCTATAAAGGAAAGATTTTTATGAATTTTTGAAAATTGGACACAGTGTAAGTGTTTGAATAGACAGATTTTTTGCAGTTTGACTGCACTTTTCTCCAACAATATACAGTAAAATGACTTGTAAATAAATACAGTAATAGTCAGGGTCACTTTGAACAAATATCAAATGACAGCATGGGCAAACCTATAAAGGAAAGATTTTTATGAATTTTTGAAAATTGGACAGGGCAAGTGCTTGAATGAATTTTTGGGAGAGTTTGACTGCACTTTTCTCCAACAATATACAGTTAAATAACTTGTAAATAAATACAGTTATAGTCAGGGTCACTTTGAACAAATTTTAAATGACAGAATGGGCAAACCTATAAAGGACATATTTTTACGAATTTTTGAAAATTGGACAGTGCAAGTGCTTGAATGAATTTTTTTGGAGAGTTTGACTGCACTTTTCTCCAAAACGATACAGTTAAATGACTTGTAAATAAATACAGTAATAGTCAGGATCACTTTGAACAAACATCAAATGACAGAATGAGCAAACCTATAAAGGAAAGATTTTTATGAATTTTTGAAAATTGGACAGTGTAAGTGTTTGAATAGACAGATTTTTTGCAGTTTGACTGCACTTTTCTCCAACAATATACAGTAAAATGACTTGTAAATAAATACAGTAATAGTCAGGGTCACTTTGAACAAATATCAAATGACAGAATGGGCAAACCTATAAAGGAAAGATTTTTATGATTTTTTGAAAATTGGACAGTGCAAGTGCTTGAATGAATTTTTTTGGAGAGTTTGACTGCACTTTTCTCCAAAACGATACAGTTAAATGACTTGTAAATAAATACAGTAATAGTCAGGGTCACTTTGAACAAATGTCAAATGACAGAATGGGCAAACCTATAAAGGAAAGATTTTTATGAATTTTTGAAAATTGGACACAGTGTAAGTGTTTGAATAGACAGATTTTTTGCAGTTTGACTGCACTTTTCTCCAACAATATACAGTAAAATGACTTGTAAATAAATACAGTAATAGTTAGGGTAACTTTGAACAAATTTCAAATGACAGAATGGGCAAACCTATAAAGGAAAGATTTTTATGAATTTTTGAAAATTGGACACAGTGTAAGTGTTTGAATAGACAGATTTTTTGCAGTTTGACTGCACTTTTCTCCAACAATATACAGTAAAATGACTTGTAAATAAATACAGTAATAGTCAGGGTCACTTTGAACAAATATCAAATGACAGAATGGGCAAACCTATAAAGGAAAGATTTTTATGAATTTTTGAAAATTGGACAGGGCAAGTGCTTGAATGAATTTTTGGGAGAGTTTGACTGCACTTTTCTCCAACAATATACAGTTAAATAACTTGTAAATAAATACAGTAATAGTCAGGGTCACTTTGAACAAATATCAAATGACAGAATGGGCAAACCTATGAAGGAAAGATTTTTATGAATTTTTGAAAATTGGACAGTGTGAGTGCTTGAATGAATTTTTGGGGCAAATTTTACTGTACTTTTCTCCAAAACTATACAGTAAACGACTTGTAAATAAATACAGTAATAGTCAGGGTCACTTTGAACAAATATCAAATGACAGAATGAGCAAACCTATAAAGGAAAGAATTTTATGAATTTTTGAAAAATGGACACAATGTAAATGTTTGAATAGACAGAATTTTTGCAGTTTGACTGCACTTTTTTCCAAAAATATACAGTAAAATGACTTGCAAATAAATACAGTAATAGTCAGGGTCACTTTGAACAAACATCAAATGACAGAATGGGCAAACATATAAAGGAAAGATTTTTATGAATTTTTGAAAATTGGACACAGTGTAAGTGTTTGAATAGACATATTTTTTGCAGTTTGACTGCACTTTTCTCCAACAATATACAGTAAAATGACTTGTAAATAAAAACAGTAATAGTCAGGGTCACTTTGAACAAATATCAAATGACAGAATGGGCAAACCTATAAAGGAAAGATTTTTATGAATTTTTGAAAATTGGACAGGGCAAGTGCTTGAATGAATTTTTGGGAGAGTTTGACTGCACTTTTCTCCAACAATATACAGTTAAATAACTTGTAAATAAATACAGTTATAGTCAGGGTCACTTTGAACAAATTTTAAATGACAGACTGGGCAAACCTATAAAGGACATATTTTTACGAATTTTTGAAAATTGGACAGTGCAAGTGCTTGAATGAATTTTTTTGGAGAGTTTGACTGCACTTTTCTCCAAAACGATACAGTTAAATGACTTGTAAATAAATACAGTAATAGTCAGGGTCACTTTGAACAAATATCAAATGACAGAATGGGCAAACCTATAAAGGAAAGATTTTTATGAATTTTTGAAAATTGGACACAGTGTAAGTGTTTGAATAGACAGATTTTTTGCAGTTTGACTGCACTTTTCTCCAACAATATACAGTAAAATGACTTGTAAATAAATACAGTAATAGTTAGGGTAACTTTGAACAAATTTCAAATGACAGAATGGGCAAACCTATAAAGGAAAGATTTTTATGAATTTTTGAAAATTGGACACAGTGTAAGTGTTTGAATAGACAGATTTTTTGCAGTTTGACTGCACTTTTCTCCAACAATATACAGTAAAATGACTTGTAAATAAATACAGTAATAGTCAGGGTCACTTTGAACAAATATCAAATGACAGAATGGGCAAACCTATAAAGGAAAGATTTTTATGAATTTTTGAAAATTGGACAGGGCAAGTGCTTGAATGAATTTTTGGGAGAGTTTGACTGCACTTTTCTCCAACAATATACAGTTAAATAACTTGTAAATAAATACAGTAATAGTCAGGGTCACTTTGAACAAATATCAAATGACAGAATGGGCAAACCTATGAAGGAAAGATTTTTATGAATTTTTGAAAATTGGACAGTGTGAGTGCTTGAATGAATTTTTGGGGCAAATTTTACTGTACTTTTCTCCAAAACTATACAGTAAACAACTTGTAAATAAATACAGTAATAGTCAGGGTCACTTTGAACAAATATCAAATGACAGAATGAGCAAACCTATAAAGGAAAGAATTTTATGAATTTTTGAAAAATGGACACAATGTAAATGTTTGAATAGACAGAATTTTTGCAGTTTGACTGCACTTTTTTCCAAAAATATACAGTAAAATGACTTGCAAAAAAATACAGTAATAGTCAGGGTCACTTTGAACAAACATCAAATGACAGAATGGGCAAACCTATAAAGGAAAGATTTTTATGAATTTTTGAAAATTGGACACAGTGTAAGTGTTTGAATAGACAGATTTTTTGCAGTTTGACTGCACTTTTCTCCAACAATATACAGTAAAATGACTTGTAAATAAAAACAGTAATAGTCAGGGTCACTTTGAACAAATATCAAATGACAGAATGGGCAAACCTATAAAGGAAAGATTTTTATGAATTTTTGAAAATTGGACAGGGCAAGTGCTTGAATGAATTTTTGGGAGAGTTTGACTGCACTTTTCTCCAACAATATACAGTTAAATAACTTGTAAATAAATACAGTTATAGTCAGGGTCACTTTGAACAAATTTTAAATGACAGAATGGGCAAACCTATAAAGGACATATTTTTACGAATTTTTGAAAATTGGACAGTGCAAGTGCTTGAATGAATTTTTTTGGAGAGTTTGACTGCACTTTTCTCCAAAACGATACAGTTAAATGACTTGTAAATAAATACAGTAATAGTCAGGGTCACTTTGAACAAATATCAAATGACAGAATGGGCAAACCTATAAAGGAAAGATTTTTATGAATTTTTGAAAATTGGACAGTGTAAGTGTTTGAATAGACAGATTTTTTGCAGTTTGACTGCACTTTTCTCCAACAATATACAGTAAAATGACTTGTAAATAAATACAGTAATAGTTAGGGTAACTTTGAACAAATTTCAAATGACAGAATGGGCAAACCTATAAAGGAAAGATTTTTATGAATTTTTGAAAATTGGACACAGTGTAAGTGTTTGAATAGACAGATTTTTTGCAGTTTGACTGCACTTTTCTCCAACAATATACAGTAAAATGACTTGTAAATAAAAACAGTAATAGTCAGGGTCACTTTGAACAAATATCAAATGACAGAATGGGCAAACCTATAAAGGAAAGATTTTTATGAATTTTTGAAAATTGGACAGGGCAAGTGCTTGAATGAATTTTTGGGAGAGTTTGACTGCACTTTTCTCCAACAATATACAGTTAAATAACTTGTAAATAAATACAGTTATAGTCAGGGTCACTTTGAACAAATATCAAATGACAGAATGGGCAAACAGATGAAGGAAAGATTTTTATGAATTTTTGAAAATTGGACAGTGTGAGTGCTTGAATGAATTTTTGGGGCAAATTTGACTGTACTTTTCTCCAAAACTATACAGTAAAACGACTTGTAAATAAATACATTAATAGTCAGGGTCACATTGAACATATATAAAATGACATAATGAGCAAACCTATAAAGGAAATAATTTTATGAATTTTTGAAAAATGGACACAATGTAAATGTTTGAATAGACAGAATTTTTGCAGTTTGACTGCACTTTTTTCCAAAAATATACAGTAAAATGACTTGTAAATAAATACAGTAATAGTCAGGGTCACTTTGAACAAACATCAAATGACAGAATGGGCAAACCTATAAAGGAAAGATTTTTATGAATTTTTGAAAATTGGACACAGTGTAAGTGTTTGAATAGACAGATTTTTTGCAGTTTGACTGCACTTTTCTCCAACAATATACAGTAAAATGACATGTAAATAAATACAGTAATAGTTAGGGTCACTTTGAACAAATTTCAGATGACAGAATGGGCAAACCTATAAAGGAAAGAATTTTTATGAATTTTTGAAAATTGGACAGTGCAAGTGCTTGTATGAATTTTTGGGAGAGTTTGACTGCACTTTTCTCCAAAACTATACAGTTAAATTACTTGTAAATAAATACAGTAATAGTCGTTGTCACTCTGAACAAATATCAAATGACAGAATGAACAAACCTATAAAGGAAAGAATTTTATGAATTTTTGAAAATTGGACAGTGTGAGTGCTTGAATGAATTTTTGGGGCAAATTTGACTGTACTTTTCTCCAAAACTATACAGTAAAACGACTTGTAAAAAAAACAGTAAAAGTCAGGGTCACTTTGAACAAATATCAAATGACAGAATGAGCAGACCTATGAAGGAAAGAGTTTTATGAATTTTTGAAAATTGGACAGTGTGAGTGCTTGAATTAATTTTTGGGGCAAATTTGACTGTACTTTTCTCCAAAACTATACAGTAAAATGACTTGTAAATAAATACAGTAATAGTCAGGGTCACTTTGAACAAATATCAAATGACAGATTGAGCATACCTATAAAGGAAAGATTTTTATGAATTTTTGAAAAATGGACACAGTGTAAATGTTTGAATAGACAGAATTTTTGCAGTTTGACTGCACTTTGACTTGTAAATAAATACAGTAATAGTCAGGGTCACTTTGAACAAATATCAAATGACAGAATGGGCAAACCTATAAAGGAAAGATTTTTATGAATTTTTGAAAATTGGACAGTGCAAGTGCTTGAATGAATTTTTTTGGAGAGTTTGACTGCACTTTTCTCCAAAACGATACAGTTAAATGACTTGTAAATAAATACAGTAATAGTCAGGGTCACTTTGAACAAATTTCAAATGACAGAATGGGCAAACCTATAAAGGAAAGATTTTTATGAATTTTTGAAAATTGGACACAGTGTAAGTGTTTGAATAGACAGATTTTTTGCAGTTTGACTGCACTTTTCTCCAACAATATACAGTAAAATGACTTGTAAATAAATACAGTCATAGTTAGGGTAACTTTGAACAAATTTCAAATGACAGAATGGGCAAACCTATAAAGGAAAGATTTTTATGAATTTTTGAAAATTGGACACAGTGTAAGTGTTTGAATAGACAGATTTTTTGCAGTTTGACTGCACTTTTCTCCAACAATATACAGTAAAATGACTTGTAAATAAATACAGTAATAGTCAGGGTCACTTTGAACAAATATCAAATGACAGAATGGGCAAACCTATAAAGGAAAGATTTTTATGAATTTTTGAAAATTGGACAGTGTAAGTGTTTGAATAGACAGATTTTTTGCAGTTTGACTGCACTTTTCTCCAACAATATACAGTAAAATGACTTGTAAATAAATACAGTAATAGTTAGGGTAACTTTGAACAAATTTCAAATGACATAATGGGCAAACCTATAAAGGAAAGATTTTTATGAATTTTTGAAAATTGGACACAGTGTAAGTGTTTGAATAGACAGATTTTTTGCAGTTTGACTGCACTTTTCTCCAACAATATACAGTAAAATGACTTGTAAATAAATACAGTAATAGTCAGGGTCACTTTGAACAAATATCAAATGACAGAATGGGCAAACCTATAAAGGAAAGATTTTTATGAATTTTTGAAAATTGGACAGGGCAAGTGCTTGAATGAATTTTTGGGAGAGTTTGACTGCACTTTTCTCCAACAATATACAGTTAAATAACTTGTAAATAAATACAGTAATAGTCAGGGTCACTTTGAACAAATATCAAATGACAGAATGGGCAAACCTATGAAGGAAAGATTTTTATGAATTTTTGAAAATTGGACAGTGTGAGTGCTTGAATGAATTTTTGGGGCAAATTTTACTGTACTTTTCTCCAAAACTTTTTTATGAATTTTTGAAAAATGGACACAGTGTAAATGTTTCAATAGACAGAATTTTTGCAGTTTGACTGCACTTTGACTTGTAAATAAATACAGTAATAGTCAGGGTCACTTTGAACAAATATCAAATGACAGAATGGGCAAACCTATAAAGGAAAGATTTTTATGAATTTTTGAAAATTGGACAGTGCAAGTGCTTGAATGAATTTTTTTGGAGAGTTTGACTGCACTTTTCTCCAAAACGATACAGTTAAATGACTTGTAAATAAATACAGTAATAGTCAGGGTCACTTTGAACAAATATCAAATGACAGAATGGGCAAACCTATAAAGGAAAATTTTTTATGAATTTTTGAAAATTGGACACAGTGTAAGTGTTTGAATAGACAGATTTTTTGCAGTTTGACTGCACTTTTCTCCAACAATATACAGTAAAATGACTTGTAAATAAATACAGTAATAGTTAGGGTAACTTTGAACAAATTTCAAATGACAGAATGGGCAAACCTATAAAGGAAAGATTTTTATGAATTTTTGAAAATTGGACACAGTGTAAGTGTTTGAATAGACAGATTTTTTGCAGTTTGACTGCACTTTTCTCCAACAATATACAGTAAAATGACTTGTAAATAAATACAGTAATAGTCAGGGTCACTTTGAACAAATATCAAATGACAGAATGGGCAAACCTATAAAGGAAAGATTTTTATGAATTTTTGAAAATTGGACAGGGCAAGTGCTTGAATGAATTTTTGGGAGAGTTTGACTGCACTTTTCTCCAACAATATACAGTTAAATAACTGGTAAATAAATACAGTAATAGTCAGGGTCACTTTGAACAAATATCAAATGACAGAATGGGCAAACCTATGAAGGAAAGATTTTTATGAATTTTTGAAAATTGGACAGTGTGCGTGCTTGAATGAATTTTTGGGGCAAATTTTACTGTATTTTTCTCCAAAACTATACAGTAAACGACTTGTAAATAAATACAGTAATAGTCAGGGTCACTTTGAACAAATATCAAATGACAGAATGAGCAAACCTATAAAGGAAAGAATTTTATGAATTTTTGAAAAATGGACACAATGTAAATGTTTGAATAGACAGAATTTTTGCAGTTTGACTGCACTTTTTTCCAAAAATATACAGTAAAATGACTTGCAAATAAATACAGTAACAGTCAGGGTCACTTTGAACAAACATCAAATGACAGAATGGGCAAACCTATAAAGGAAAGATTTTTATGAATTTTTGAAAATTGGACACAGTGTAAGTGTTTGAATAGACAGATTTTTTGCAGTTTGACTGCACTTTTCTCCAACAATATACAGTAAAATGACTTGTAAATAAAAACAGTAATAGTCAGGGTCACTTTGAACAAATATCAAATGACAGAATGGGCAAACCTATAAAGGAAAGATTTTTATGAATTTTTGAAAATTGGACAGGGCAAGTGCTTGAATGAATTTTTGGGAGAGTTTGACTGCACTTTTCTCCAACAATATACAGTTAAATAACTTGTAAATAAATACAGTTATAGTCAGGGTCACTTTGAACAAATTTTAAATGACAGAATGGGCAAACCTATAAAGGACATATTTTTACGAATTTTTGAAAATTGGACAGTGCAAGTGCTTGAATGAATTTTTTTGGAGAGTTTGACTGCACTTTTCTCCAAAACGATACAGTTAAATGACTTGTAAATAAATACAGTAATAGTCAGGGTCACTTTGAACAAATATCAAATGACAGAATGGGCAAACCTATAAAGGAAAGATTTTTATGAATTTTTGAAAATTGGACACAGTGTAAGTGTTTGAATAGACAGATTTTTTGCAGTTTGACTGCACTTTTCTCCAACAATATACAGTAAAATGACTTGTAAATAAATACAGTAATAGTTAGGGTAACTTTGAACAAATTTCAAATGACAGAATGGGCAAACCTATAAAGGAAAGATTTTTATGAATTTTTGAAAATTGGACACAGTGTAAGTGTTTGAATAGACAGATTTTTTGCAGTTTGACTGCACTTTTCTCCAACAATATACAGTAATATGACTTGTAAATAAATACAGTAATAGTCAGGGTCACTTTGAACAAATATCAAATGACAGAATGGGCAAACCTATAAAGGAAAGATTTTTATGAATTTTTGAAAATTGGACAGAGCAAGTGCTTGAATGAATTTTTGGGAGAGTTTGACTGCACTTTTCTCCAACAATATACAGTTAAATAACTTGTAAATAAATACAGTTATAGTCAGGGTCACTTTGAACAAATTTTAAATGACAGAATGGGCAAACCTATAAAGGACATATTTTTACGAATTTTTGAAAATTGGACAGTGCAAGTGCTTGAATGAATTTTTTTGGAGAGTTTGACTGCACTTTTCTCCAAAACGATACAGTTAAATGACTTGTAAATAAATACAGTAATAGTCAGGGTCACTTTGAACAAATATCAAATGACAGAATGGGCAAACCTATAAAGGAAAGATTTTTATGAATTTTTGAAAATTGGACACAGTGTAAGTGTTTGAATAGACAGATTTTTTGCAGTTTGACTGCACTTTTCTCCAACAATATACAGTAAAATGACTTGTAAATAAATACAGTAATAGTTAGGGTAACTTTGAACAAATTTCAAATGACAGAATGGGCAAACCTATAAAGGAAAGATTTTTATGAATTTTTGAAAATTGGACACAGAGTAAGTGTTTGAATAGACAGATTTTTTGCAGTTTGACTGCACTTTTCTCCAACAATATACAGTAAAATGACTTGTAAATAAAAACAGTAATAGTCAGGGTCACTTTGAACAAATATCAAATGACAGAATGGGCAAACCTATAAAGGAAAGATTTTTATGAATTTTTGAAAATTGGACAGGGCAAGTGCTTGAATGAATTTTTGGGAGAGTTTGACTGCACTTTTCTCCAACAATATACAGTTAAATAACTTGTAAATAAATACAGTTATAGTCAGGGTCACTTTGA
Organism: Pseudorasbora parva; assembly: GCF_024679245.1. NCBI lineage: Eukaryota > Metazoa > Chordata > Actinopteri > Cypriniformes > Gobionidae > Pseudorasbora > Pseudorasbora parva. The sequence continues at coordinate 16,985,434 of NC_090192.1, forward strand.
ACAAATTTTAAATGACAGAATGGGCAAACCTATAAAGGACATATTTTTACGAATTTTTGAAAATTGGACAGTGCAAGTGCTTGAATGAATTTTTTTGGAGAGTTTGACTGCACTTTTCTCCAAAACGATACAGTTAAATGACTTGTAAATAAATACAGTAATAGTCAGGGTCACTTTGAACAAATATCAAATGACAGAATGGGCAAACCTATAAAGGAAATATTTTTATGAATTTTTGAAAATTGGACAGTGTAAGTGTTTGAATAGACAGAGTTTTTGCAGTTTGACTGCACTTTTCTCCAACAATATACAGTAAAATGACTTGTAAATAAATACAGTAATAGTTAGGGTAACTTTGAACAAATTTCAAATGACAGAATGGGCAAACCTATAAAGGAAAGATTTTTATGAATTTTTGAAAATTGGACACAGAGTAAGTGTTTGAATAGACAGATTTTTTGCAGTTTGACTGCACTTTTCTCCAACAATATACAGTAAAATGACTTGTAAATAAAAACAGTAATAGTCAGGGTCACTTTGAACAAATATCAAATGACAGAATGGGCAAACCTATAAAGGAAAGATTTTTATGAATTTTTGAAAATTGGACAGGGCAAGTGCTTGAATGAATTTTTGGGAGAGTTTGACTGCACTTTTCTCCAACAATATACAGTTAAATAACTTGTAAATAAATACAGTTATAGTCAGGGTCACTTTGAACAAATATCAAATGACAGAATGGGCAAACAGATGAAGGAAAGATTTTTATGAATTTTTGAAAATTGGACAGTGTGAGTGCTTGAATGAATTTTTGGGGCAAATTTGACTGTACTTTTCTCCAAAACTATACAGTAAAACGACTTGTAAATAAATACAGTAATAGTCAGGGTCACATTGAACATATATAAAATGACAGAATGGGCAAACCTATAAAGGAAAGATTTTTATGAATTTTTGAAAATTGGACAGGGCAAGTGCTTGAATGAATTTTTGGGAGAGTTTGACTGCACTTTTCTCCAACAATATACAGTTAAATAACTTGTAAATAAATACAGTTATAGTCAGGGTCACTTTGAACAAATTTTAAATGACAGAATGGGCAAACCTATAAAGGACATATTTTTACGAATTTTTGAAAATTGGACAGTGCAAGTGCTTGAATGAATTTTTTTGGAGAGTTTGACTGCACTTTTCTCCAAAACGATACAGTTAAATGACTTGTAAATAAATACAGTAATAGTCAGGGTCACTTTGAACAAATATCAAATGACAGAATGGGCAAACCTATAAAGGAAAGATTTTTATGAATTTTTGAAAATTGGACAGTGTAAGTGTTTGAATAGACAGATTTTTTGCAGTTTGACTGCACTTTTCTCCAACAATATACAGTAAAATGACTTGTAAATAAATACAGTAATAGTTAGGGTAACTTTGAACAAATTTCAAATGACAGAATGGGCAAACCTATAAAGGAAAGATTTTTATGAATTTTTGAAAATTGGACACAGTGTAAGTGTTTGAATAGACAGATTTTTTGCAGTTTGACTGCACTTTTCTCCAACAATATACAGTAAAATGACTTGTAAATAAAAACAGTAATAGTCAGGGTCACTTTGAACAAATATCAAATGACAGAATGGGCAAACCTATAAAGGAAAGATTTTTATGAATTTTTGAAAATTGGACAGGGCAAGTGCTTGAATGAATTTTTGGGAGAGTTTGACTGCACTTTTCTCCAACAATATACAGTTAAATAACTTGTAAATAAATACAGTTATAGTCAGGGTCACTTTGAACAAATATCAAATGACAGAATGGGCAAACAGATGAAGGAAAGAGTTTTATGAATTTTTGAAAATTGGACAGTGTGAGTGCTTGAATGAATTTTTGGGGCAAATTTGACTGTACTTTTCTCCAAAACTATACAGTAAAACGACTTGTAAATAAATACAGTAATAGTCAGGGTCACATTGAACATATATAAAATGACAGAATGAGCAAACCTATAAAGGAAATAATTTTATGAATTTTTGAAAAATGGACACAATGTAAATGTTTGTATAGACAGAATTTTTGCAGTTTGACTGTACTTTTTTCCAAAAATATACAGTAAAATGACTTGTAAATAAATACAGTAATAGTCAGGGTCACTTTGAACAAACATCAAATGACAGAATGGGCAAACCTATAAAGGAAAGATTTTTATGAATTTTTGAAAATTGGACACAGTGTAAGTGTTTGAATAGACAGATTTTTTGCAGTTTGACTGCACTTTTCTCCAACAATATACAGTAAAATGACATGTAAATAAATACAGTAATAGTTAGGGTCACTTTGAACAAATTTCAGATGACAGAATGGGCAAACCTATAAAGGAAAGAATTTTTATGAATTTTTGAAAATTGGACAGTGCAAGTGCTTGTATGAATTTTTGGGAGAGTTTGACTGCACTTTTCTCCAAAACTATACAGTTAAATTACTTGTAAATAAATACAGTAATAGTCGTTGTCACTCTGAACAAATATCAAATGACAGAATGAACAAACCTATAAAGGAAAGAATTTTATGAATTTTTGAAAATTGGACAGTGTGAGTGCTTGAATGAATTTTTGGGGCAAATTTGACTGTACTTTTCTCCAAAACTATACAGTAAAACGACTTGTAAATAAATACAGTAATAGTCAGGGTCACTTTGAACAAATATCAAATGACAGAATGAGCAGACCTATGAAGGAAAGAGTTTTATGAATTTTTGAAAATTGGACAGTGTGAGTGCTTGAATTAATTTTTGGGGCAAATTTGACTGTACTTTTCTCCAAAACTTTACAGTAAAATGACTTGTAAATAAATACAGTAATAGTCAGGGTCACTTTGAACAAATATCAAATGACAGATTGAGCATACCTATAAAGGAAAGAATTTTATGAATTTTTGAAAAATGGACACAGTGTAAATGTTTGAATAGACAGAATTTTTGCAGTTTGACTGCACTTTGACTTGTAAATAAATACAGTAATAGTCAGGGTCACTTTGAACAAATATCAAATGACAGAATGGGCAAACCTATAAAGGAAAGATTTTTATGAATTTTTGAAAATTGGACAGTGCAAGTGCTTGAATGAATTTTTTTGGAGAGTTTGACTGCACTTTTCTCCAAAACGATACAGTTAAATGACTTGTAAATAAATACAGTAATAGTCAGGGTCACTTTGAACAAATATCAAATGACAGAATGGGCAAACCTATAAAGGAAAGATTTTTATGAATTTTTGAAAATTGGACACAGTGTAAGTGTTTGAATAGACAGATTTTTTGCAGTTTGACTGCACTTTTCTCCAACAATATACAGTAAAATGACTTGTAAATAAATACAGTAATAGTTAGGGTAACTTTGAACAAATTTCAAATGACAGAATGGGCAAACCTATAAAGGAAAGATTTTTATGAATTTTTGAAAATTGGACACAGTGTAAGTGTTTGAATAGACAGATTTTTTGCAGTTTGACTGCACTTTTCTCCAACAATATACAGTAAAATGACTTGTAAATAAATACAGTAATAGTCAGGGTCACTTTGAACAAATATCAAATGACAGAATGGGCAAACCTATAAAGGAAAGATTTTTATGAATTTTTGAAAATTGGACAGGGCAAGTGCTTGAATGAATTTTTGGGAGAGTTTGACTGCACTTTTCTCCAACAATATACAGTTAAATAACTTGTAAATAAATACAGTTATAGTCAGGGTCACTTTGAACAAATTTTAAATGACAGAATGGGCAAACCTATAAAGGACATATTTTTACGAATTTTTGAAAATTGGACAGTGCAAGTGCTTGAATGAATTTTTTTGGAGAGTTTGACTGCACTTTTCTCCAAAACGATACAGTTAAATGACTTGTAAATAAATACAGTAATAGTCAGGGTCACTTTGAACAAATATCAAATGACAGAATGGGCAAACCTATAAAGGAAAGATTTTTATGAATTTTTGAAAATTGGACAGTGTAAGTGTTTGAATAGACAGAGTTTTTGCAGTTTGACTGCACTTTTCTCCAACAATATACAGTAAAATGACTTGTAAATAAATACAGTAATAGTTAGGGTAACTTTGAACAAATTTCAAATGACAGAATGGGCAAACCTATAAAGGAAAGATTTTTATGAATTTTTGAAAATTGGACACAGAGTAAGTGTTTGAATAGACAGATTTTTTGCAGTTTGACTGCACTTTTCTCCAACAATATACAGTAAAATGACTTGTAAATAAAAACAGTAATAGTCAGGGTCACTTTGAACAAATATCAAATGACAGAATGGGCAAACCTATAAAGGAAAGATTTTTATGAATTTTTGAAAATTGGACAGGGCAAGTGCTTGAATGAATTTTTGGGAGAGTTTGACTGCACTTTTCTCCAACAATATACAGTTAAATAACTTGTAAATAAATACAGTTATAGTCAGGGTCACTTTGAACAAATATCAAATGACAGAATGGGCAAACAGATGAAGGAAAGATTTTTATGAATTTTTGAAAATTGGACAGTGTGAGTGCTTGAATGAATTTTTGGGGCAAATTTGACTGTACTTTTCTCCAAAACTATACAGTAAAACGACTTGTAAATAAATACAGTAATAGTCAGGGTCACATTGAACATATATAAAATGACAGAATGGGCAAACCTATAAAGGAAAGATTTTTATGAATTTTTGAAAATTGGACAGGGCAAGTGCTTGAATGAATTTTTGGGAGAGTTTGACTGCACTTTTCTCCAACAATATACAGTTAAATAACTTGTAAATAAATACAGTTATAGTCAGGGTCACTTTGAACAAATTTTAAATGACAGAATGGGCAAACCTATAAAGGACATATTTTTACGAATTTTTGAAAATTGGACAGTGCAAGTGCTTGAATGAATTTTTTTGGAGAGTTTGACTGCACTTTTCTCCAAAACGATACAGTTAAATGACTTGTAAATAAATACAGTAATAGTCAGGGTCACTTTGAACAAATATCAAATGACAGAATGGGCAAACCTATAAAGGAAAGATTTTTATGAATTTTTGAAAATTGGACAGTGTAAGTGTTTGAATAGACAGATTTTTTGCAGTTTGACTGCACTTTTCTCCAACAATATACAGTAAAATGACTTGTAAATAAATACAGTAATAGTTAGGGTAACTTTGAACAAATTTCAAATGACAGAATGGGCAAACCTATAAAGGAAAGATTTTTATGAATTTTTGAAAATTGGACACAGTGTAAGTGTTTGAATAGACAGATTTTTTGCAGTTTGACTGCACTTTTCTCCAACAATATACAGTAAAATGACTTGTAAATAAAAACAGTAATAGTCAGGGTCACTTTGAACAAATATCAAATGACAGAATGGGCAAACCTATAAAGGAAAGATTTTTATGAATTTTTGAAAATTGGACAGGGCAAGTGCTTGAATGAATTTTTGGGAGAGTTTGACTGCACTTTTCTCCAACAATATACAGTTAAATAACTTGTAAATAAATACAGTTATAGTCAGGGTCACTTTGAACAAATATCAAATGACAGAATGGGCAAACAGATGAAGGAAAGAGTTTTATGAATTTTTGAAAATTGGACAGTGTGAGTGCTTGAATGAATTTTTGGGGCAAATTTGACTGTACTTTTCTCCAAAACTATACAGTAAAACGACTTGTAAATAAATACAGTAATAGTCAGGGTCACATTGAACATATATAAAATGACAGAATGAGCAAACCTATAAAGGAAATAATTTTATGAATTTTTGAAAAATGGACACAATGTAAATGTTTGTATAGACAGAATTTTTGCAGTTTGACTGTACTTTTTTCCAAAAATATACAGTAAAATGACTTGTAAATAAATACAGTAATAGTCAGGGTCACTTTGAACAAACATCAAATGACAGAATGGGCAAACCTATAAAGGAAAGATTTTTATGAATTTTTGAAAATTGGACACAGTGTAAGTGTTTGAATAGACAGATTTTTTGCAGTTTGACTGCACTTTTCTCCAACAATATACAGTAAAATGACATGTAAATAAATACAGTAATAGTTAGGGTCACTTTGAACAAATTTCAGATGACAGAATGGGCAAACCTATAAAGGAAAGAATTTTTATGAATTTTTGAAAATTGGACAGTGCAAGTGCTTGTATGAATTTTTGGGAGAGTTTGACTGCACTTTTCTCCAAAACTATACAGTTAAATTACTTGTAAATAAATACAGTAATAGTCGTTGTCACTCTGAACAAATATCAAATGACAGAATGAACAAACCTATAAAGGAAAGAATTTTATGAATTTTTGAAAATTGGACAGTGTGAGTGCTTGAATGAATTTTTGGGGCAAATTTGACTGTACTTTTCTCCAAAACTATACAGTAAAACGACTTGTAAATAAATACAGTAATAGTCAGGGTCACTTTGAACAAATATCAAATGACAGAATGAGCAGACCTATGAAGGAAAGAGTTTTATGAATTTTTGAAAATTGGACAGTGTGAGTGCTTGAATTAATTTTTGGGGCAAATTTGACTGTACTTTTCTCCAAAACTTTACAGTAAAATGACTTGTAAATAAATACAGTAATAGTCAGGGTCACTTTGAACAAATATCAAATGACAGATTGAGCATACCTATAAAGGAAAGAATTTTATGAATTTTTGAAAAATGGACACAGTGTAAATGTTTGAATAGACAGAATTTTTGCAGTTTGACTGCACTTTGACTTGTAAATAAATACAGTAATAGTCAGGGTCACTTTGAACAAATATCAAATGACAGAATGGGCAAACCTATAAAGGAAAGATTTTTATGAATTTTTGAAAATTGGACAGTGCAAGTGCTTGAATGAATTTTTTTGGAGAGTTTGACTGCACTTTTCTCCAAAACGATACAGTTAAATGACTTGTAAATAAATACAGTAACAGTCAGGGTCACTTTGAACAAATATCAAATGACAGAATGGGCAAACCTATAAAGGAAAGATTTTTATGAATTTTTGAAAATTGGACACAGTGTAAGTGTTTGAATAGACAGATTTTTTGCAGTTTGACTGCACTTTTCTCCAACAATATACAGTAAAATGACTTGTAAATAAATACAGTAATAGTTAGGGTAACTTTGAACAAATTTCAAATGACAGAATGGGCAAACCTATAAAGGAAAGATTTTTATGAATTTTTGAAAATTGGACACAGTGTAAGTGTTTGAATAGACAGATTTTTTGCAGTTTGACTGCACTTTTCTCCAACAATATACAGTAAAATGACTTGTAAATAAATACAGTAATAGTCAGGGTCACTTTGAACAAATATCAAATGACAGAATGGGCAAACCTATAAAGGAAAGATTTTTATGAATTTTTGAAAATTGGACAGGGCAAGTGCTTGAATGAATTTTTGGGAGAGTTTGACTGCACTTTTCTCCAACAATATACAGTTAAATAACTTGTAAATAAATACAGTTATAGTCAGGGTCACTTTGAACAAATTTTAAATGACAGAATGGGCAAACCTATAAAGGACATATTTTTACGAATTTTTGAAAATTGGACAGTGCAAGTGCTTGAATGAATTTTTTTGGAGAGTTTGACTGCACTTTTCTCCAAAACGATACAGTTAAATGACTTGTAAATAAATACAGTAATAGTCAGGGTCACTTTGAACAAATATCAAATGACAGAATGGGCAAACCTATAAAGGAAAGATTTTTATGAATTTTTGAAAATTGGACAGTGTAAGTGTTTGAATAGACAGATTTTTTGCAGTTTGACTGCACTTTTCTCCAACAATATACAGTAAAATGACTTGTAAATAAATACAGTAATAGTTAGGGTAACTTTGAACAAATTTCAAATGACAGAATGGGCAAACCTATAAAGGAAAGATTTTTATGAATTTTTGAAAATTGGACACAGTGTAAGTGTTTGAATAGACAGATTTTTTGCAGTTTGACTGCACTTTTCTCCAACAATATACAGTAAAATGACTTGTAAATAAAAACAGTAATAGTCAGGGTCACTTTGAACAAATATCAAATGACAGAATGGGCAAACCTATAAAGGAAAGATTTTTATGAATTTTTGAAAATTGGACAGGGCAAGTGCTTGAATGAATTTTTGGGAGAGTTTGACTGCACTTTTCTCCAACAATATACAGTTAAATAACTTGTAAATAAATACAGTTATAGTCAGGGTCACTTTGAACAAATATCAAATGACAGAATGGGCAAACAGATGAAGGAAAGATTTTTATGAATTTTTGAAAATTGGACAGTGTGAGTGCTTGAATGAATTTTTGGGGCAAATTTGACTGTACTTTTCTCCAAAACTATACAGTAAAACGACTTGTAAATAAATACATTAATAGTCAGGGTCACATTGAACATATATAAAATGACAGAATGAGCAAACCTATAAAGGAAATAATTTTATGAATTTTTGAAAAATGGACACAATGTAAATGTTTGAATAGACAGAATTTTTGCAGTTTGACTGTACTTTTTTCCAAAAATATACAGTAAAATGACTTGTAAATAAATACAGTAATAGTCAGGGTCACTTTGAACAAACATCAAATGACAGAATGGGCAAACCTATAAAGGAAAGATTTTTATGAATTTTTGAAAATTGGACACAGTGTAAGTGTTTGAATAGACAGATTTTTTGCAGTTTGACTGCACTTTTCTCCAACAATATACAGTAAAATGACATGTAAATAAATACAGTAATAGTTAGGGTCACTTTGAACAAATTTCAGATGACAGAATGGGCAAACCTATAAAGGAAAGAATTTTTATGAATTTTTGAAAATTGGACAGTGCAAGTGCTTGTAGGAATTTTTGGGAGAGTTTGACTGCACTTTTCTCCAAAACTATACAGTTAAATTACTTGTAAATAAATACAGTAATAGTCGTTGTCACTCTGAACAAATATCAAATGACAGAATGAACAAACCTATAAAGGAAAGAATTTTATGAATTTTTGAAAATTGGACAGTGTGAGTGCTTGAATGAATTTTTGGGGCAAATTTGACTGTACTTTTCTCCAAAACTATACAGTAAAACGACTTGTAAATAAATACAGTAAAAGTCAGGGTCACTTTGAACAAATATCAAATGACAGAATGAGCAGACCTATGAAGGAAAGAGTTTTATGAATTTTTGAAAATTGGACAGTGTGAGTGCTTGAATTATTTTTTGGGGCAAATTTGACTGTACTTTTCTCCAAAACTATACAGTAAAATGACTTGTAAATAAATACAGTAATAGTCAGGGTCACTTTGAACAAATATCAAATGACAGATTGAGCATACCTATAAAGGAAAGATTTTTATGAATTTTTGAAAAATGGACACAGTGTAAATGTTTGAATAGACAGAATTTTTGCAGTTTGACTGCACTTTGACTTGTAAATAAATACAGTAATAGTCAGGGTCACTTTGAACAAATATCAAATGACAGAATGGGCAAACCTATAAAGGAAAGATTTTTATGAATTTTTGAAAATTGGACAGTGCAAGTGCTTGAATGAATTTTTTTGGAGAGTTTGACTGCACTTTTCTCCAAAACGATACAGTTAAATGACTTGTAAATAAATACAGTAATAGTCAGGGTCACTTTGAACAAATTTCAAATGACAGAATGGGCAAACCTATAAAGGAAAGATTTTTATGAATTTTTGAAAATTGGACACAGTGTAAGTGTTTGAATAGACAGATTTTTTGCAGTTTGACTGCACTTTTCTCCAACAATATACAGTAAAATGACTTGTAAATAAATACAGTAATAGTTAGGGTAACTTTGAACAAATTTCAAATGACAGAATGGGCAAACCTATAAAGGAAAGATTTTTATGAATTTTTGAAAATTGGACACAGTGTAAGTGTTTGAATAGACAGATTTTTTGCAGTTTGACTGCACTTTTCTCCAACAATATACAGTAAAATGACTTGTAAATAAATACAGTAATAGTCAGGGTCACTTTGAACAAATATCAAATGACAGAATGGGCAAACCTATAAAGGAAAGATTTTTATGAATTTTTGAAAATTGGACAGTGTAAGTGTTTGAATAGACAGATTTTTTGCAGTTTGACTGCACTTTTCTCCAACAATATACAGTAAAATGACTTGTAAATAAATACAGTAATAGTTAGGGTAACTTTGAACAAATTTCAAATGACATAATGGGCAAACCTATAAAGGAAAGATTTTTATGAATTTTTGAAAATTGGACACAGTGTAAGTGTTTGAATAGACAGATTTTTTGCAGTTTGACTGCACTTTTCTCCAACAATATACAGTAAAATGACTTGTAAATAAATACAGTAATAGTCAGGGTCACTTTGAACAAATATCAAATGACAGAATGGGCAAACCTATAAAGGAAAGATTTTTATGAATTTTTGAAAATTGGACACAGTGTAAGTGTTTGAATAGACAGATTTTTTGCAGTTTGACTGCACTTTTCTCCAACAATATACAGTAAAATGACTTGTAAATAAATACAGTAATAGTTAGGGTAACTTTGAACAAATTTCAAATGACAGAATGGGCAAACCTATAAAGGAAAGATTTTTATGAATTTTTGAAAATTGGACACAGTGTAAGTGTTTGAATAGACAGATTTTTTGCAGTTTGACTGCACTTTTCTCCAACAATATACAGTAAAATGACTTGTAAATAAATACAGTAATAGTCAGGGTCTAACCTATAAAGGAAAGATTTTTATGAATTTTTGAAAATTGGACAGGGCAAGTGCTTGAATGAATTTTTTTGGAGAGTTTGACTGCACTTTTCTCCAAAACGATACAGTTAAATGACTTGTAAATAAATACAGTAATAGTCAGGGTCACTTTGAACAAATATCAAATGACAGAATGGGCAAACCTATAAAGGAAAGATTTTTATGAATTTTTGAAAATTGGACACAGTGTAAGTGTTTGAATAGACAGATTTTTTGCAGTTTGACTGCACTTTTCTCCAACAATATACAGTAAAATGACTTGTAAATAAATACAGTAATAGTTAGGGTAACTTTGAACAAATTTCAAATGACAGAATGGGCAAACCTATAAAGGAAAGATTTTTATGAATTTTTGAAAATTGGACACAGTGTAAGTGTTTGAATAGACAGATTTTTTGCAGTTTGACTGCACTTTTCTCCAACAATATACAGTAAAATGACTTGTAAATAAAAACAGTAATAGTCAGGGTCACTTTGAACAAATATCAAATGACAGAATGGGCAAACCTATAAAGGAAAGATTTTTATGAATTTTTGAAAATTGGACAGGGCAAGTGCTTGAATGAATTTTTGGGAGAGTTTGACTGCACTTTTCTCCAACAATATACAGTTAAATAACTTGTAAATAAATACAGTTATAGTCAGGGTCACTTTGAACAAATATCAAATGACAGAATGGGCAAACAGATGAAGGAAAGATTTTTATGAATTTTTGAAAATTGGACAGTGTGAGTGCTTGAATGAATTTTTGGGGCAAATTTGACTGTACTTTTCTCCAAAACTATACAGTAAAACGACTTGTAAATAAATACAGTAATAGTCAGGGTCACATTGAACATATATAAAATGACAGAATGAGCAAACCTATAAAGGAAATAATTTTATGAATTTTTGAAAAATGGACACAATGTAAATGTTTGTATAGACAGAATTTTTGCAGTTTGACTGTACTTTTTTCCAAAAATATACAGTAAAATGACTTGTAAATAAATACAGTAATAGTCAGGGTCACTTTGAACAAACATCAAATGACAGAATGGGCAAACCTATAAAGGAAAGAATTGTTATGAATTTTTGAAAATTGGACAGTGCAAGTGCTTGTATGAATTTTTGGGAGAGTTTGACTGCACTTTTCTCCAAAACTATACAGTTAAATTACTTGTAAATAAATACAGTAATAGTCGTTGTCACTCTGAACAAATATCAAATGACAGAATGAACAAACCTATAAAGGAAAGAATTTTATGAATTTTTGAAAATTGGACAGTGTGAGTGCTTGAATGAATTTTTGGGGCAAATTTGACTGTACTTTTCTCCAAAACTATACAGTAAAACGACTTGTAAATAAATACAGTAATAGTCAGGGTCACTTTGAACAAATATCAAATGACAGAATGAGCAGACCTATGAAGGAAAGAGTTTTATGAATTTTTGAAAATTGGACAGTGTGAGTGCTTGAATTAATTTTTGGGGCAAATTTGACTGTACTTTTCTCCAAAACTTTACAGTAAAATGACTTGTAAATAAATACAGTAATAGTCAGGGTCACTTTGAACAAATATCAAATGACAGATTGAGCATACCTATAAAGGAAAGAATTTTATGAATTTTTGAAAAATGGACACAGTGTAAATGTTTGAATAGACAGAATTTTTGCAGTTTGACTGCACTTTGACTTGTAAATAAATACAGTAATAGTCAGGGTCACTTTGAACAAATATCAAATGACAGAATGGGCAAACCTATAAAGGAAAGATTTTTATTAATTTTTGAAAATTGGACAGTGCAAGTGCTTGAATGAATTTTTTTGGAGAGTTTGACTGCACTTTTCTCCAAAACGATACAGTTAAATGACTTGTAAATAAATACAGTAATAGTCAGGGTCACTTTGAACAAATATCAAATGACAGAATGGGCAAACCTATGAAGGAAAGATTTTTATGAATTTTTGAAAATTGGACAGTGTGAGTGCTTGAATGAATTTTTGGGGCAAATTTTACTGTACTTTTCTCCAAAACTTTTTTATGAATTTTTGAAAAATGGACACAGTGTAAATGTTTCAATAGACAGAATTTTTGCAGTTTGACTGCACTTTGACTTGTAAATAAATACAGTAATAGTCAGGGTCACTTTGAACAAATATCAAATGACAGAATGGGCAAACCTATAAAGGAAAGATTTTTATGAATTTTTGAAAATTGGACAGTGCAAGTGCTTGAATGAATTTTTTTGGAGAGTTTGACTGCACTTTTCTCCAAAACGATACAGTTAAATGACTTGTAAATAAATACAGTAATAGTCAGGGTCACTTTGAACAAATATCAAATGACAGAATGGGCAAACCTATAAAGGAAAATTTTTTATGAATTTTTGAAAATTGGACACAGTGTAAGTGTTTGAATAGACAGATTTTTTGCAGTTTGACTGCACTTTTCTCCAACAATATACAGTAAAATGACTTGTAAATAAATACAGTAATAGTTAGGGTAACTTTGAACAAATTTCAAATGACAGAATGGGCAAACCTATAAAGGAAAGATTTTTATGAATTTTTGAAAATTGGACACAGTGTAAGTGTTTGAATAGACAGATTTTTTGCAGTTTGACTGCACTTTTCTCCAACAATATACAGTAAAATGACTTGTAAATAAATACAGTAATAGTCAGGGTCACTTTGAACAAATATCAAATGACAGAATGGGCAAACCTATAAAGGAAAGATTTTTATGAATTTTTGAAAATTGGACAGGGCAAGTGCTTGAATGAATTTTTGGGAGAGTTTGACTGCACTTTTCTCCAACAATATACAGTTAAATAACTGGTAAATAAATACAGTAATAGTCAGGGTCACTTTGAACAAATATCAAATGACAGAATGGGCAAACCTATGAAGGAAAGATTTTTATGAATTTTTGAAAATTGGACAGTGTGCGTGCTTGAATGAATTTTTGGGGCAAATTTTACTGTATTTTTCTCCAAAACTATACAGTAAACGACTTGTAAATAAATACAGTAATAGTCAGGGTCACTTTGAACAAATATCAAATGACAGAATGAGCAAACCTATAAAGGAAAGAATTTTATGAATTTTTGAAAAATGGACACAATGTAAATGTTTGAATAGACAGAATTTTTGCAGTTTGACTGCACTTTTTTCCAAAAATATACAGTAAAATGACTTGCAAATAAATACAGTAACAGTCAGGGTCACTTTGAACAAACATCAAATGACAGAATGGGCAAACCTATAAAGGAAAGATTTTTATGAATTTTTGAAAATTGGACACAGTGTAAGTGTTTGAATAGACAGATTTTTTGCAGTTTGACTGCACTTTTCTCCAACAATATACAGTAAAATGACTTGTAAATAAAAACAGTAATAGTCAGGGTCACTTTGAACAAATATCAAATGACAGAATGGGCAAACCTATAAAGGAAAGATTTTTATGAATTTTTGAAAATTGGACAGGGCAAGTGCTTGAATGAATTTTTGGGAGAGTTTGACTGCACTTTTCTCCAACAATATACAGTTAAATAACTTGTAAATAAATACAGTTATAGTCAGGGTCACTTTGAACAAATTTTAAATGACAGAATGGGCAAACCTATAAAGGACATATTTTTACGAATTTTTGAAAATTGGACAGTGCAAGTGCTTGAATGAATTTTTTTGGAGAGTTTGACTGCACTTTTCTCCAAAACGATACAGTTAAATGACTTGTAAATAAATACAGTAATAGTCAGGGTCACTTTGAACAAATATCAAATGACAGAATGGGCAAACCTATAAAGGAAAGATTTTTATGAATTTTTGAAAATTGGACACAGTGTAAGTGTTTGAATAGACAGATTTTTTGCAGTTTGACTGCACTTTTCTCCAACAATATACAGTAAAATGACTTGTAAATAAATACAGTAATAGTTAGGGTAACTTTGAACAAATTTCAAATGACAGAATGGGCAAACCTATAAAGGAAAGATTTTTATGAATTTTTGAAAATTGGACACAGTGTAAGTGTTTGAATAGACAGATTTTTTGCAGTTTGACTGCACTTTTCTCCAACAATATACAGTAATATGACTTGTAAATAAATACAGTAATAGTCAGGGTCACTTTGAACAAATATCAAATGACAGAATGGGCAAACCTATAAAGGAAAGATTTTTATGAATTTTTGAAAATTGGACAGAGCAAGTGCTTGAATGAATTTTTGGGAGAGTTTGACTGCACTTTTCTCCAACAATATACAGTTAAATAACTTGTAAATAAATACAGTTATAGTCAGGGTCACTTTGAACAAATTTTAAATGACAGAATGGGCAAACCTATAAAGGACATATTTTTACGAATTTTTGAAAATTGGACAGTGCAAGTGCTTGAATGAATTTTTTTGGAGAGTTTGACTGCACTTTTCTCCAAAACGATACAGTTAAATGACTTGTAAATAAATACAGTAATAGTCAGGGTCACTTTGAACAAATATCAAATGACAGAATGGGCAAACCTATAAAGGAAAGATTTTTATGAATTTTTGAAAATTGGACACAGTGTAAGTGTTTGAATAGACAGATTTTTTGCAGTTTGACTGCACTTTTCTCCAACAATATACAGTAAAATGACTTGTAAATAAATACAGTAATAGTTAGGGTAACTTTGAACAAATTTCAAATGACAGAATGGGCAAACCTATAAAGGAAAGATTTTTATGAATTTTTGAAAATTGGACACAGAGTAAGTGTTTGAATAGACAGATTTTTTGCAGTTTGACTGCACTTTTCTCCAACAATATACAGTAAAATGACTTGTAAATAAAAACAGTAATAGTCAGGGTCACTTTGAACAAATATCAAATGACAGAATGGGCAAACCTATAAAGGAAAGATTTTTATGAATTTTTGAAAATTGGACAGGGCAAGTGCTTGAATGAATTTTTGGGAGAGTTTGACTGCACTTTTCTCCAACAATATACAGTTAAATAACTTGTAAATAAATACAGTTATAGTCAGGGTCACTTTGAACAAATTTTAAATGACAGAATGGGCAAACCTATAAAGGACATATTTTTACGAATTTTTGAAAATTGGACAGTGCAAGTGCTTGAATGAATTTTTTTGGAGAGTTTGACTGCACTTTTCTCCAAAACGATACAGTTAAATGACTTGTAAATAAATACAGTAATAGTCAGGGTCACTTTGAACAAATATCAAATGACAGAATGGGCAAACCTATAAAGGAAATATTTTTATGAATTTTTGAAAATTGGACAGTGTAAGTGTTTGAATAGACAGAGTTTTTGCAGTTTGACTGCACTTTTCTCCAACAATATACAGTAAAATGACTTGTAAATAAATACAGTAATAGTTAGGGTAACTTTGAACAAATTTCAAATGACAGAATGGGCAAACCTATAAAGGAAAGATTTTTATGAATTTTTGAAAATTGGACACAGAGTAAGTGTTTGAATAGACAGATTTTTTGCAGTTTGACTGCACTTTTCTCCAACAATATACAGTAAAATGACTTGTAAATAAAAACAGTAATAGTCAGGGTCACTTTGAACAAATATCAAATGACAGAATGGGCAAACCTATAAAGGAAAGATTTTTATGAATTTTTGAAAATTGGACAGGGCAAGTGCTTGAATGAATTTTTGGGAGAGTTTGACTGCACTTTTCTCCAACAATATACAGTTAAATAACTTGTAAATAAATACAGTTATAGTCAGGGTCACTTTGAACAAATATCAAATGACAGAATGGGCAAACAGATGAAGGAAAGATTTTTATGAATTTTTGAAAATTGGACAGTGTGAGTGCTTGAATGAATTTTTGGGGCAAATTTGACTGTACTTTTCTCCAAAACTATACAGTAAAACGACTTGTAAATAAATACAGTAATAGTCAGGGTCACATTGAACATATATAAAATGACAGAATGGGCAAACCTATAAAGGAAAGATTTTTATGAATTTTTGAAAATTGGACAGGGCAAGTGCTTGAATGAATTTTTGGGAGAGTTTGACTGCACTTTTCTCCAACAATATACAGTTAAATAACTTGTAAATAAATACAGTTATAGTCAGGGTCACTTTGAACAAATTTTAAATGACAGAATGGGCAAACCTATAAAGGACATATTTTTACGAATTTTTGAAAATTGGACAGTGCAAGTGCTTGAATGAATTTTTTTGGAGAGTTTGACTGCACTTTTCTCCAAAACGATACAGTTAAATGACTTGTAAATAAATACAGTAATAGTCAGGGTCACTTTGAACAAATATCAAATGACAGAATGGGCAAACCTATAAAGGAAAGATTTTTATGAATTTTTGAAAATTGGACAGTGTAAGTGTTTGAATAGACAGATTTTTTGCAGTTTGACTGCACTTTTCTCCAACAATATACAGTAAAATGACTTGTAAATAAATACAGTAATAGTTAGGGTAACTTTGAACAAATTTCAAATGACAGAATGGGCAAACCTATAAAGGAAAGATTTTTATGAATTTTTGAAAATTGGACACAGTGTAAGTGTTTGAATAGACAGATTTTTTGCAGTTTGACTGCACTTTTCTCCAACAATATACAGTAAAATGACTTGTAAATAAAAACAGTAATAGTCAGGGTCACTTTGAACAAATATCAAATGACAGAATGGGCAAACCTATAAAGGAAAGATTTTTATGAATTTTTGAAAATTGGACAGGGCAAGTGCTTGAATGAATTTTTGGGAGAGTTTGACTGCACTTTTCTCCAACAATATACAGTTAAATAACTTGTAAATAAATACAGTTATAGTCAGGGTCACTTTGAACAAATATCAAATGACAGAATGGGCAAACAGATGAAGGAAAGAGTTTTATGAATTTTTGAAAATTGGACAGTGTGAGTGCTTGAATGAATTTTTGGGGCAAATTTGACTGTACTTTTCTCCAAAACTATACAGTAAAACGACTTGTAAATAAATACAGTAATAGTCAGGGTCACATTGAACATATATAAAATGACAGAATGAGCAAACCTATAAAGGAAATAATTTTATGAATTTTTGAAAAATGGACACAATGTAAATGTTTGTATAGACAGAATTTTTGCAGTTTGACTGTACTTTTTTCCAAAAATATACAGTAAAATGACTTGTAAATAAATACAGTAATAGTCAGGGTCACTTTGAACAAACATCAAATGACAGAATGGGCAAACCTATAAAGGAAAGATTTTTATGAATTTTTGAAAATTGGACACAGTGTAAGTGTTTGAATAGACAGATTTTTTGCAGTTTGACTGCACTTTTCTCCAACAATATACAGTAAAATGACATGTAAATAAATACAGTAATAGTTAGGGTCACTTTGAACAAATTTCAGATGACAGAATGGGCAAACCTATAAAGGAAAGAATTTTTATGAATTTTTGAAAATTGGACAGTGCAAGTGCTTGTATGAATTTTTGGGAGAGTTTGACTGCACTTTTCTCCAAAACTATACAGTTAAATTACTTGTAAATAAATACAGTAATAGTCGTTGTCACTCTGAACAAATATCAAATGACAGAATGAACAAACCTATAAAGGAAAGAATTTTATGAATTTTTGAAAATTGGACAGTGTGAGTGCTTGAATGAATTTTTGGGGCAAATTTGACTGTACTTTTCTCCAAAACTATACAGTAAAACGACTTGTAAATAAATACAGTAATAGTCAGGGTCACTTTGAACAAATATCAAATGACAGAATGAGCAGACCTATGAAGGAAAGAGTTTTATGAATTTTTGAAAATTGGACAGTGTGAGTGCTTGAATTAATTTTTGGGGCAAATTTGACTGTACTTTTCTCCAAAACTTTACAGTAAAATGACTTGTAAATAAATACAGTAATAGTCAGGGTCACTTTGAACAAATATCAAATGACAGATTGAGCATACCTATAAAGGAAAGAATTTTATGAATTTTTGAAAAATGGACACAGTGTAAATGTTTGAATAGACAGAATTTTTGCAGTTTGACTGCACTTTGACTTGTAAATAAATACAGTAATAGTCAGGGTCACTTTGAACAAATATCAAATGACAGAATGGGCAAACCTATAAAGGAAAGATTTTTATGAATTTTTGAAAATTGGACAGTGCAAGTGCTTGAATGAATTTTTTTGGAGAGTTTGACTGCACTTTTCTCCAAAACGATACAGTTAAATGACTTGTAAATAAATACAGTAATAGTCAGGGTCACTTTGAACAAATATCAAATGACAGAATGGGCAAACCTATAAAGGAAAGATTTTTATGAATTTTTGAAAATTGGACACAGTGTAAGTGTTTGAATAGACAGATTTTTTGCAGTTTGACTGCACTTTTCTCCAACAATATACAGTAAAATGACTTGTAAATAAATACAGTAATAGTTAGGGTAACTTTGAACAAATTTCAAATGACAGAATGGGCAAACCTATAAAGGAAAGATTTTTATGAATTTTTGAAAATTGGACACAGTGTAAGTGTTTGAATAGACAGATTTTTTGCAGTTTGACTGCACTTTTCTCCAACAATATACAGTAAAATGACTTGTAAATAAATACAGTAATAGTCAGGGTCACTTTGAACAAATATCAAATGACAGAATGGGCAAACCTATAAAGGAAAGATTTTTATGAATTTTTGAAAATTGGACAGGGCAAGTGCTTGAATGAATTTTTGGGAGAGTTTGACTGCACTTTTCTCCAACAATATACAGTTAAATAACTTGTAAATAAATACAGTTATAGTCAGGGTCACTTTGAACAAATTTTAAATGACAGAATGGGCAAACCTATAAAGGACATATTTTTACGAATTTTTGAAAATTGGACAGTGCAAGTGCTTGAATGAATTTTTTTGGAGAGTTTGACTGCACTTTTCTCCAAAACGATACAGTTAAATGACTTGTAAATAAATACAGTAATAGTCAGGGTCACTTTGAACAAATATCAAATGACAGAATGGGCAAACCTATAAAGGAAAGATTTTTATGAATTTTTGAAAATTGGACAGTGTAAGTGTTTGAATAGACAGAGTTTTTGCAGTTTGACTGCACTTTTCTCCAACAATATACAGTAAAATGACTTGTAAATAAATACAGTAATAGTTAGGGTAACTTTGAACAAATTTCAAATGACAGAATGGGCAAACCTATAAAGGAAAGATTTTTATGAATTTTTGAAAATTGGACACAGAGTAAGTGTTTGAATAGACAGATTTTTTGCAGTTTGACTGCACTTTTCTCCAACAATATACAGTAAAATGACTTGTAAATAAAAACAGTAATAGTCAGGGTCACTTTGAACAAATATCAAATGACAGAATGGGCAAACCTATAAAGGAAAGATTTTTATGAATTTTTGAAAATTGGACAGGGCAAGTGCTTGAATGAATTTTTGGGAGAGTTTGACTGCACTTTTCTCCAACAATATACAGTTAAATAACTTGTAAATAAATACAGTTATAGTCAGGGTCACTTTGAACAAATATCAAATGACAGAATGGGCAAACAGATGAAGGAAAGATTTTTATGAATTTTTGAAAATTGGACAGTGTGAGTGCTTGAATGAATTTTTGGGGCAAATTTGACTGTACTTTTCTCCAAAACTATACAGTAAAACGACTTGTAAATAAATACAGTAATAGTCAGGGTCACATTGAACATATATAAAATGACAGAATGGGCAAACCTATAAAGGAAAGATTTTTATGAATTTTTGAAAATTGGACAGGGCAAGTGCTTGAATGAATTTTTGGGAGAGTTTGACTGCACTTTTCTCCAACAATATACAGTTAAATAACTTGTAAATAAATACAGTTATAGTCAGGGTCACTTTGAACAAATTTTAAATGACAGAATGGGCAAACCTATAAAGGACATATTTTTACGAATTTTTGAAAATTGGACAGTGCAAGTGCTTGAATGAATTTTTTTGGAGAGTTTGACTGCACTTTTCTCCAAAACGATACAGTTAAATGACTTGTAAATAAATACAGTAATAGTCAGGGTCACTTTGAACAAATATCAAATGACAGAATGGGCAAACCTATAAAGGAAAGATTTTTATGAATTTTTGAAAATTGGACAGTGTAAGTGTTTGAATAGACAGATTTTTTGCAGTTTGACTGCACTTTTCTCCAACAATATACAGTAAAATGACTTGTAAATAAATACAGTAATAGTTAGGGTAACTTTGAACAAATTTCAAATGACAGAATGGGCAAACCTATAAAGGAAAGATTTTTATGAATTTTTGAAAATTGGACACAGTGTAAGTGTTTGAATAGACAGATTTTTTGCAGTTTGACTGCACTTTTCTCCAACAATATACAGTAAAATGACTTGTAAATAAAAACAGTAATAGTCAGGGTCACTTTGAACAAATATCAAATGACAGAATGGGCAAACCTATAAAGGAAAGATTTTTATGAATTTTTGAAAATTGGACAGGGCAAGTGCTTGAATGAATTTTTGGGAGAGTTTGACTGCACTTTTCTCCAACAATATACAGTTAAATAACTTGTAAATAAATACAGTTATAGTCAGGGTCACTTTGAACAAATATCAAATGACAGAATGGGCAAACAGATGAAGGAAAGAGTTTTATGAATTTTTGAAAATTGGACAGTGTGAGTGCTTGAATGAATTTTTGGGGCAAATTTGACTGTACTTTTCTCCAAAACTATACAGTAAAACGACTTGTAAATAAATACAGTAATAGTCAGGGTCACATTGAACATATATAAAATGACAGAATGAGCAAACCTATAAAGGAAATAATTTTATGAATTTTTGAAAAATGGACACAATGTAAATGTTTGTATAGACAGAATTTTTGCAGTTTGACTGTACTTTTTTCCAAAAATATACAGTAAAATGACTTGTAAATAAATACAGTAATAGTCAGGGTCACTTTGAACAAACATCAAATGACAGAATGGGCAAACCTATAAAGGAAAGATTTTTATGAATTTTTGAAAATTGGACACAGTGTAAGTGTTTGAATAGACAGATTTTTTGCAGTTTGACTGCACTTTTCTCCAACAATATACAGTAAAATGACATGTAAATAAATACAGTAATAGTTAGGGTCACTTTGAACAAATTTCAGATGACAGAATGGGCAAACCTATAAAGGAAAGAATTTTTATGAATTTTTGAAAATTGGACAGTGCAAGTGCTTGTATGAATTTTTGGGAGAGTTTGACTGCACTTTTCTCCAAAACTATACAGTTAAATTACTTGTAAATAAATACAGTAATAGTCGTTGTCACTCTGAACAAATATCAAATGACAGAATGAACAAACCTATAAAGGAAAGAATTTTATGAATTTTTGAAAATTGGACAGTGTGAGTGCTTGAATGAATTTTTGGGGCAAATTTGACTGTACTTTTCTCCAAAACTATACAGTAAAACGACTTGTAAATAAATACAGTAATAGTCAGGGTCACTTTGAACAAATATCAAATGACAGAATGAGCAGACCTATGAAGGAAAGAGTTTTATGAATTTTTGAAAATTGGACAGTGTGAGTGCTTGAATTAATTTTTGGGGCAAATTTGACTGTACTTTTCTCCAAAACTTTACAGTAAAATGACTTGTAAATAAATACAGTAATAGTCAGGGTCACTTTGAACAAATATCAAATGACAGATTGAGCATACCTATAAAGGAAAGAATTTTATGAATTTTTGAAAAATGGACACAGTGTAAATGTTTGAATAGACAGAATTTTTGCAGTTTGACTGCACTTTGACTTGTAAATAAATACAGTAATAGTCAGGGTCACTTTGAACAAATATCAAATGACAGAATGGGCAAACCTATAAAGGAAAGATTTTTATGAATTTTTGAAAATTGGACAGTGCAAGTGCTTGAATGAATTTTTTTGGAGAGTTTGACTGCACTTTTCTCCAAAACGATACAGTTAAATGACTTGTAAATAAATACAGTAACAGTCAGGGTCACTTTGAACAAATATCAAATGACAGAATGGGCAAACCTATAAAGGAAAGATTTTTATGAATTTTTGAAAATTGGACACAGTGTAAGTGTTTGAATAGACAGATTTTTTGCAGTTTGACTGCACTTTTCTCCAACAATATACAGTAAAATGACTTGTAAATAAATACAGTAATAGTTAGGGTAACTTTGAACAAATTTCAAATGACAGAATGGGCAAACCTATAAAGGAAAGATTTTTATGAATTTTTGAAAATTGGACACAGTGTAAGTGTTTGAATAGACAGATTTTTTGCAGTTTGACTGCACTTTTCTCCAACAATATACAGTAAAATGACTTGTAAATAAATACAGTAATAGTCAGGGTCACTTTGAACAAATATCAAATGACAGAATGGGCAAACCTATAAAGGAAAGATTTTTATGAATTTTTGAAAATTGGACAGGGCAAGTGCTTGAATGAATTTTTGGGAGAGTTTGACTGCACTTTTCTCCAACAATATACAGTTAAATAACTTGTAAATAAATACAGTTATAGTCAGGGTCACTTTGAACAAATTTTAAATGACAGAATGGGCAAACCTATAAAGGACATATTTTTACGAATTTTTGAAAATTGGACAGTGCAAGTGCTTGAATGAATTTTTTTGGAGAGTTTGACTGCACTTTTCTCCAAAACGATACAGTTAAATGACTTGTAAATAAATACAGTAATAGTCAGGGTCACTTTGAACAAATATCAAATGACAGAATGGGCAAACCTATAAAGGAAAGATTTTTATGAATTTTTGAAAATTGGACAGTGTAAGTGTTTGAATAGACAGATTTTTTGCAGTTTGACTGCACTTTTCTCCAACAATATACAGTAAAATGACTTGTAAATAAATACAGTAATAGTTAGGGTAACTTTGAACAAATTTCAAATGACAGAATGGGCAAACCTATAAAGGAAAGATTTTTATGAATTTTTGAAAATTGGACACAGTGTAAGTGTTTGAATAGACAGATTTTTTGCAGTTTGACTGCACTTTTCTCCAACAATATACAGTAAAATGACTTGTAAATAAAAACAGTAATAGTCAGGGTCACTTTGAACAAATATCAAATGACAGAATGGGCAAACCTATAAAGGAAAGATTTTTATGAATTTTTGAAAATTGGACAGGGCAAGTGCTTGAATGAATTTTTGGGAGAGTTTGACTGCACTTTTCTCCAACAATATACAGTTAAATAACTTGTAAATAAATACAGTTATAGTCAGGGTCACTTTGAACAAATATCAAATGACAGAATGGGCAAACAGATGAAGGAAAGATTTTTATGAATTTTTGAAAATTGGACAGTGTGAGTGCTTGAATGAATTTTTGGGGCAAATTTGACTGTACTTTTCTCCAAAACTATACAGTAAAACGACTTGTAAATAAATACATTAATAGTCAGGGTCACATTGAACATATATAAAATGACAGAATGAGCAAACCTATAAAGGAAATAATTTTATGAATTTTTGAAAAATGGACACAATGTAAATGTTTGAATAGACAGAATTTTTGCAGTTTGACTGTACTTTTTTCCAAAAATATACAGTAAAATGACTTGTAAATAAATACAGTAATAGTCAGGGTCACTTTGAACAAACATCAAATGACAGAATGGGCAAACCTATAAAGGAAAGATTTTTATGAATTTTTGAAAATTGGACACAGTGTAAGTGTTTGAATAGACAGATTTTTTGCAGTTTGACTGCACTTTTCTCCAACAATATACAGTAAAATGACATGTAAATAAATACAGTAATAGTTAGGGTCACTTTGAACAAATTTCAGATGACAGAATGGGCAAACCTATAAAGGAAAGAATTTTTATGAATTTTTGAAAATTGGACAGTGCAAGTGCTTGTAGGAATTTTTGGGAGAGTTTGACTGCACTTTTCTCCAAAACTATACAGTTAAATTACTTGTAAATAAATACAGTAATAGTCGTTGTCACTCTGAACAAATATCAAATGACAGAATGAACAAACCTATAAAGGAAAGAATTTTATGAATTTTTGAAAATTGGACAGTGTGAGTGCTTGAATGAATTTTTGGGGCAAATTTGACTGTACTTTTCTCCAAAACTATACAGTAAAACGACTTGTAAATAAATACAGTAAAAGTCAGGGTCACTTTGAACAAATATCAAATGACAGAATGAGCAGACCTATGAAGGAAAGAGTTTTATGAATTTTTGAAAATTGGACAGTGTGAGTGCTTGAATTATTTTTTGGGGCAAATTTGACTGTACTTTTCTCCAAAACTATACAGTAAAATGACTTGTAAATAAATACAGTAATAGTCAGGGTCACTTTGAACAAATATCAAATGACAGATTGAGCATACCTATAAAGGAAAGATTTTTATGAATTTTTGAAAAATGGACACAGTGTAAATGTTTGAATAGACAGAATTTTTGCAGTTTGACTGCACTTTGACTTGTAAATAAATACAGTAATAGTCAGGGTCACTTTGAACAAATATCAAATGACAGAATGGGCAAACCTATAAAGGAAAGATTTTTATGAATTTTTGAAAATTGGACAGTGCAAGTGCTTGAATGAATTTTTTTGGAGAGTTTGACTGCACTTTTCTCCAAAACGATACAGTTAAATGACTTGTAAATAAATACAGTAATAGTCAGGGTCACTTTGAACAAATTTCAAATGACAGAATGGGCAAACCTATAAAGGAAAGATTTTTATGAATTTTTGAAAATTGGACACAGTGTAAGTGTTTGAATAGACAGATTTTTTGCAGTTTGACTGCACTTTTCTCCAACAATATACAGTAAAATGACTTGTAAATAAATACAGTAATAGTTAGGGTAACTTTGAACAAATTTCAAATGACAGAATGGGCAAACCTATAAAGGAAAGATTTTTATGAATTTTTGAAAATTGGACACAGTGTAAGTGTTTGAATAGACAGATTTTTTGCAGTTTGACTGCACTTTTCTCCAACAATATACAGTAAAATGACTTGTAAATAAATACAGTAATAGTCAGGGTCACTTTGAACAAATATCAAATGACAGAATGGGCAAACCTATAAAGGAAAGATTTTTATGAATTTTTGAAAATTGGACAGTGTAAGTGTTTGAATAGACAGATTTTTTGCAGTTTGACTGCACTTTTCTCCAACAATATACAGTAAAATGACTTGTAAATAAATACAGTAATAGTTAGGGTAACTTTGAACAAATTTCAAATGACATAATGGGCAAACCTATAAAGGAAAGATTTTTATGAATTTTTGAAAATTGGACACAGTGTAAGTGTTTGAATAGACAGATTTTTTGCAGTTTGACTGCACTTTTCTCCAACAATATACAGTAAAATGACTTGTAAATAAATACAGTAATAGTCAGGGTCACTTTGAACAAATATCAAATGACAGAATGGGCAAACCTATAAAGGAAAGATTTTTATGAATTTTTGAAAATTGGACACAGTGTAAGTGTTTGAATAGACAGATTTTTTGCAGTTTGACTGCACTTTTCTCCAACAATATACAGTAAAATGACTTGTAAATAAATACAGTAATAGTTAGGGTAACTTTGAACAAATTTCAAATGACAGAATGGGCAAACCTATAAAGGAAAGATTTTTATGAATTTTTGAAAATTGGACACAGTGTAAGTGTTTGAATAGACAGATTTTTTGCAGTTTGACTGCACTTTTCTCCAACAATATACAGTAAAATGACTTGTAAATAAATACAGTAATAGTCAGGGTCTAACCTATAAAGGAAAGATTTTTATGAATTTTTGAAAATTGGACAGGGCAAGTGCTTGAATGAATTTTTTTGGAGAGTTTGACTGCACTTTTCTCCAAAACGATACAGTTAAATGACTTGTAAATAAATACAGTAATAGTCAGGGTCACTTTGAACAAATATCAAATGACAGAATGGGCAAACCTATAAAGGAAAGATTTTTATGAATTTTTGAAAATTGGACACAGTGTAAGTGTTTGAATAGACAGATTTTTTGCAGTTTGACTGCACTTTTCTCCAACAATATACAGTAAAATGACTTGTAAATAAATACAGTAATAGTTAGGGTAACTTTGAACAAATTTCAAATGACAGAATGGGCAAACCTATAAAGGAAAGATTTTTATGAATTTTTGAAAATTGGACACAGTGTAAGTGTTTGAATAGACAGATTTTTTGCAGTTTGACTGCACTTTTCTCCAACAATATACAGTAAAATGACTTGTAAATAAAAACAGTAATAGTCAGGGTCACTTTGAACAAATATCAAATGACAGAATGGGCAAACCTATAAAGGAAAGATTTTTATGAATTTTTGAAAATTGGACAGGGCAAGTGCTTGAATGAATTTTTGGGAGAGTTTGACTGCACTTTTCTCCAACAATATACAGTTAAATAACTTGTAAATAAATACAGTTATAGTCAGGGTCACTTTGAACAAATATCAAATGACAGAATGGGCAAACAGATGAAGGAAAGATTTTTATGAATTTTTGAAAATTGGACAGTGTGAGTGCTTGAATGAATTTTTGGGGCAAATTTGACTGTACTTTTCTCCAAAACTATACAGTAAAACGACTTGTAAATAAATACAGTAATAGTCAGGGTCACATTGAACATATATAAAATGACAGAATGAGCAAACCTATAAAGGAAATAATTTTATGAATTTTTGAAAAATGGACACAATGTAAATGTTTGTATAGACAGAATTTTTGCAGTTTGACTGTACTTTTTTCCAAAAATATACAGTAAAATGACTTGTAAATAAATACAGTAATAGTCAGGGTCACTTTGAACAAACATCAAATGACAGAATGGGCAAACCTATAAAGGAAAGAATTGTTATGAATTTTTGAAAATTGGACAGTGCAAGTGCTTGTATGAATTTTTGGGAGAGTTTGACTGCACTTTTCTCCAAAACTATACAGTTAAATTACTTGTAAATAAATACAGTAATAGTCGTTGTCACTCTGAACAAATATCAAATGACAGAATGAACAAACCTATAAAGGAAAGAATTTTATGAATTTTTGAAAATTGGACAGTGTGAGTGCTTGAATGAATTTTTGGGGCAAATTTGACTGTACTTTTCTCCAAAACTATACAGTAAAACGACTTGTAAATAAATACAGTAATAGTCAGGGTCACTTTGAACAAATATCAAATGACAGAATGAGCAGACCTATGAAGGAAAGAGTTTTATGAATTTTTGAAAATTGGACAGTGTGAGTGCTTGAATTAATTTTTGGGGCAAATTTGACTGTACTTTTCTCCAAAACTTTACAGTAAAATGACTTGTAAATAAATACAGTAATAGTCAGGGTCACTTTGAACAAATATCAAATGACAGATTGAGCATACCTATAAAGGAAAGAATTTTATGAATTTTTGAAAAATGGACACAGTGTAAATGTTTGAATAGACAGAATTTTTGCAGTTTGACTGCACTTTGACTTGTAAATAAATACAGTAATAGTCAGGGTCACTTTGAACAAATATCAAATGACAGAATGGGCAAACCTATAAAGGAAAGATTTTTATGAATTTTTGAAAATTGGACAGTGCAAGTGCTTGAATGAATTTTTTTGGAGAGTTTGACTGCACTTTTCTCCAAAACGATACAGTTAAATGACTTGTAAATAAATACAGTAATAGTCAGGGTCACTTTGAACAAATATCAAATGACAGAATGGGCAAACCTATAAAGGAAAGATTTTTATGAATTTTTGAAAATTGGACACAGTGTAAGTGTTTGAATAGACAGATTTTTTGCAGTTTGACTGCACTTTTCTCCAACAATATACAGTAAAATGACTTGTAAATAAATACAGTAATAGTTAGGGTAACTTTGAACAAATTTCAAATGACAGAATGGGCAAACCTATAAAGGAAAGATTTTTATGAATTTTTGAAAATTGGACACAGTGTAAGTGTTTGAATAGACAGATTTTTTGCAGTTTGACTGCACTTTTCTCCAACAATATACAGTAAAATGACTTGTAAATAAATACAGTAATAGTCAGGGTCACTTTGAACAAATATCAAATGACAGAATGGGCAAACCTATAAAGGAAAGATTTTTATGAATTTTTGAAAATTGGACAGGGCAAGTGCTTGAATGAATTTTTGGGAGAGTTTGACTGCACTTTTCTCCAACAATATACAGTTAAATAACTTGTAAATAAATACAGTAATAGTCAGGGTCACTTTGAACAAATATCAAATGACAGAATGGGCAAACCTATGAAGGAAAGATTTTTATGAATTTTTGAAAATTGGACAGTGTGAGTGCTTGAATGAATTTTTTGGGCAAATTTTACTGTACTTTTCTCCAAAACTATACAGTAAAATGACTTGTAAATAAATACAGTAATAGTCAGGGTCACTTTGAACAAATATCAAATGACAGATTGAGCATACCTATAAAGGAAAGAATTTTATGAATTTTTGAATAATGGACACAGTGTAAATGTTTCAATAGACAGAATTTTTGCAGTTTGACTGCACTTTGACTTGTAAATAAATACAGTAATAGTCAGGGTCACTTTGAACAAATATCAAATGACAGAATGGGCAAACCTATAAAGGAAAGATTTTTATGAATTTTTGAAAATTGGACACAGTGTAAGTGTTTGAATAGACAGATTTTTTGCAGTTTGACTGCACTTTTCTCCAACAATATACAGTAAAATGACTTGTAAATAAATACAGTAATAGTTAGGGTAACTTTGAACA
The DNA here is from genome assembly GCF_024679245.1 of Pseudorasbora parva. Taxonomy (NCBI): domain Eukaryota; kingdom Metazoa; phylum Chordata; class Actinopteri; order Cypriniformes; family Gobionidae; genus Pseudorasbora; species Pseudorasbora parva. Next base: position 17,014,949 of record NC_090192.1, read on the forward strand.
AATTTCAAATGACAGAATGGGCAAACCTATAAAGGAAAGATTTTTATGAATTTTTGAAAATTGGACACAGTGTAAGTGTTTGAATAGACAGATTTTTTGCAGTTTGACTGCACTTTTCTCCAACAATATACAGTAAAATGACTTGTAAATAAATACAGTAATAGTCAGGGTCACTTTGAACAAATATCAAATGACAGAATGGGCAAACAGATGAAGGAAAGATTTTTATGAATTTTTGAAAATTGGACAGTGTGAGTGCTTGAATGAATTTTTGGGGCAAATTTGACTGTACTTTTCTCCAAAACTATACAGTAAAACGACTTGTAAATAAATACAGTAATAGTCAGGGTCACATTGAACATATATAAAATGACAGAATGGGCAAACCTATAAAGGAAAGATTTTTATGAATTTTTGAAAATTGGACAGGGCAAGTGCTTGAATGAATTTTTGGGAGAGTTTGACTGCACTTTTCTCCAACAATATACAGTTAAATAACTTGTAAATAAATACAGTTATAGTCAGGGTCACTTTGAACAAATTTTAAATGACAGAATGGGCAAACCTATAAAGGACATATTTTTACGAATTTTTGAAAATTGGACAGTGCAAGTGCTTGAATGAATTTTTTTGGAGAGTTTGACTGCACTTTTCTCCAAAACGATACAGTTAAATGACTTGTAAATAAATACAGTAATAGTCAGGGTCACTTTGAACAAATATCAAATGACAGAATGGGCAAACCTATAAAGGAAAGATTTTTATGAATTTTTGAAAATTGGACAGTGTAAGTGTTTGAATAGACAGATTTTTTGCAGTTTGACTGCACTTTTCTCCAACAATATACAGTAAAATGACTTGTAAATAAATACAGTAATAGTTAGGGTAACTTTGAACAAATTTCAAATGACAGAATGGGCAAACCTATAAAGGAAAGATTTTTATGAATTTTTGAAAATTGGACACAGTGTAAGTGTTTGAATAGACAGATTTTTTGCAGTTTGACTGCACTTTTCTCCAACAATATACAGTAAAATGACTTGTAAATAAAAACAGTAATAGTCAGGGTCACTTTGAACAAATATCAAATGACAGAATGGGCAAACCTATAAAGGAAAGATTTTTATGAATTTTTGAAAATTGGACAGGGCAAGTGCTTGAATGAATTTTTGGGAGAGTTTGACTGCACTTTTCTCCAACAATATACAGTTAAATAACTTGTAAATAAATACAGTTATAGTCAGGGTCACTTTGAACAAATATCAAATGACAGAATGGGCAAACAGATGAAGGAAAGATTTTTATGAATTTTTGAAAATTGGACAGTGTGAGTGCTTGAATGAATTTTTGGGGCAAATTTGACTGTACTTTTCTCCAAAACTATACAGTAAAACGACTTGTAAATACATACAGTAATAGTCAGGGTCACATTGAACATATATAAAATGACAGAATGAGCAAACCTATAAAGGAAATAATTTTATGAATTTTTGAAAAATGGACACAATGTAAATGTTTGTATAGACAGAATTTTTGCAGTTTGACTGTACTTTTTTCCAAAAATATACAGTAAAATGACTTGTAAATAAATACAGTAATAGTCAGGGTCACTTTGAACAAACATCAAATGACAGAATGGGCAAACCTATAAAGGAAAGATTTTTATGAATTTTTGAAAATTGGACACAGTGTAAGTGTTTGAATAGACAGATTTTTTGCAGTTTGACTGCACTTTTCTCCAACAATATACAGTAAAATGACATGTAAATAAATACAGTAATAGTTAGGGTCACTTTGAACAAATTTCAGATGACAGAATGGGCAAACCTATAAAGGAAAGAATTTTTATGAATTTTTGAAAATTGGACAGTGCAAGTGCTTGTATGAATTTTTGGGAGAGTTTGACTGCACTTTTCTCCAAAACTATACAGTTATATTACTTGTAAATAAATACAGTAATAGTCGTTGTCACTCTGAACAAATATCAAATGACAGAATGAACAAACCTATAAAGGAAAGAATTTTATGAATTTTTGAAAATTGGACAGTGTGAGTGCTTGAATGAATTTTTGGGGCAAATTTGACTGTACTTTTCTCCAAAACTATACAGTAAAACGACTTGTAAATAAATACAGTAATAGTCAGGGTCACTTTGAACAAATATCAAATGACAGATTGAGCATACCTATAAAGGAAAGAATTTTATGAATTTTTGAAAAATGGACACAGTGTAAATGTTTGAATAGACAGAATTTTTGCAGTTTGACTGCACTTTGACTTGTAAATAAATACAGTAATAGTCAGGGTCACTTTGAACAAATATCAAATGACAGAATGGGCAAACCTATGAAGGAAAGATTTTTATGAATTTTTGAAAATTGGACAGTGTGAGTGCTTGAATGAATTTTTTGGGCAAATTTTACTGTACTTTTCTCCAAAACTATACAGTAAAATGACTTGTAAATAAATACAGTAATAGTCAGGGTCACTTTGAACAAATATCAAATGACAGATTGAGCATACCTATAAAGGAAAGAATTTTATGAATTTTTGAATAATGGACACAGTGTAAATGTTTCAATAGACAGAATTTTTGCAGTTTGACTGCACTTTGACTTGTAAATAAATACAGTAATAGTCAGGGTCACTTTGAACAAATATCAAATGACAGAATGGGCAAACCTATAAAGGAAAGATTTTTATGAATTTTTGAAAATTGGACACAGTGTAAGTGTTTGAATAGACAGATTTTTTGCAGTTTGACTGCACTTTTCTCCAACAATATACAGTAAAATGACTTGTAAATAAATACAGTAATAGTTAGGGTAACTTTGAACAAATTTCAAATGACAGAATGGGCAAACCTATAAAGGAAAGATTTTTATGAATTTTTGAAAATTGGACACAGTGTAAGTGTTTGAATAGACAGATTTTTTGCAGTTTGACTGCACTTTTCTCCAACAATATACAGTAAAATGACTTGTAAATAAATACAGTAATAGTCAGGGTCACTTTGAACAAATATCAAATGACAGAATGGGCAAACAGATGAAGGAAAGATTTTTATGAATTTTTGAAAATTGGACAGTGTGAGTGCTTGAATGAATTTTTGGGGCAAATTTGACTGTACTTTTCTCCAAAACTATACAGTAAAACGACTTGTAAATAAATACAGTAATAGTCAGGGTCACATTGAACATATATAAAATGACAGAATGGGCAAACCTATAAAGGAAAGATTTTTATGAATTTTTGAAAATTGGACAGGGCAAGTGCTTGAATGAATTTTTGGGAGAGTTTGACTGCACTTTTCTCCAACAATATACAGTTAAATAACTTGTAAATAAATACAGTTATAGTCAGGGTCACTTTGAACAAATTTTAAATGACAGAATGGGCAAACCTATAAAGGACATATTTTTACGAATTTTTGAAAATTGGACAGTGCAAGTGCTTGAATGAATTTTTTTGGAGAGTTTGACTGCACTTTTCTCCAAAACGATACAGTTAAATGACTTGTAAATAAATACAGTAATAGTCAGGGTCACTTTGAACAAATATCAAATGACAGAATGGGCAAACCTATAAAGGAAAGATTTTTATGAATTTTTGAAAATTGGACAGTGTAAGTGTTTGAATAGACAGATTTTTTGCAGTTTGACTGCACTTTTCTCCAACAATATACAGTAAAATGACTTGTAAATAAATACAGTAATAGTTAGGGTAACTTTGAACAAATTTCAAATGACAGAATGGGCAAACCTATAAAGGAAAGATTTTTATGAATTTTTGAAAATTGGACACAGTGTAAGTGTTTGAATAGACAGATTTTTTGCAGTTTGACTGCACTTTTCTCCAACAATATACAGTAAAATGACTTGTAAATAAAAACAGTAATAGTCAGGGTCACTTTGAACAAATATCAAATGACAGAATGGGCAAACCTATAAAGGAAAGATTTTTATGAATTTTTGAAAATTGGACAGGGCAAGTGCTTGAATGAATTTTTGGGAGAGTTTGACTGCACTTTTCTCCAACAATATACAGTTAAATAACTTGTAAATAAATACAGTTATAGTCAGGGTCACTTTGAACAAATATCAAATGACAGAATGGGCAAACAGATGAAGGAAAGATTTTTATGAATTTTTGAAAATTGGACAGTGTGAGTGCTTGAATGAATTTTTGGGGCAAATTTGACTGTACTTTTCTCCAAAACTATACAGTAAAACGACTTGTAAATACATACAGTAATAGTCAGGGTCACATTGAACATATATAAAATGACAGAATGAGCAAACCTATAAAGGAAATAATTTTATGAATTTTTGAAAAATGGACACAATGTAAATGTTTGTATAGACAGAATTTTTGCAGTTTGACTGTACTTTTTTCCAAAAATATACAGTAAAATGACTTGTAAATAAATACAGTAATAGTCAGGGTCACTTTGAACAAACATCAAATGACAGAATGGGCAAACCTATAAAGGAAAGATTTTTATGAATTTTTGAAAATTGGACACAGTGTAAGTGTTTGAATAGACAGATTTTTTGCAGTTTGACTGCACTTTTCTCCAACAATATACAGTAAAATGACATGTAAATAAATACAGTAATAGTTAGGGTCACTTTGAACAAATTTCAGATGACAGAATGGGCAAACCTATAAAGGAAAGAATTTTTATGAATTTTTGAAAATTGGACAGTGCAAGTGCTTGTATGAATTTTTGGGAGAGTTTGACTGCACTTTTCTCCAAAACTATACAGTTATATTACTTGTAAATAAATACAGTAATAGTCGTTGTCACTCTGAACAAATATCAAATGACAGAATGAACAAACCTATAAAGGAAAGAATTTTATGAATTTTTGAAAATTGGACAGTGTGAGTGCTTGAATGAATTTTTGGGGCAAATTTGACTGTACTTTTCTCCAAAACTATACAGTAAAACGACTTGTAAATAAATACAGTAATAGTCAGGGTCACTTTGAACAAATATCAAATGACAGATTGAGCATACCTATAAAGGAAAGAATTTTATGAATTTTTGAAAAATGGACACAGTGTAAATGTTTGAATAGACAGAATTTTTGCAGTTTGACTGCACTTTGACTTGTAAATAAATACAGTAATAGTCAGGGTCACTTTGAACAAATATCAAATGACAGAATGGGCAAACCTATAAAGGAAAGATTTTTATGAATTTTTGAAAATTGGACAGTGCAAGTGCTTGAATGAATTTTTTTGGAGAGTTTGACTGCACTTTTCTCCAAAACGATACAGTTAAATGACTTGTAAATAAATACAGTAATAGTCAGGGTCACTTTGAACAAATATCAAATGACAGAATGGGCAAACCTATAAAGGAAAGATTTTTATGAATTTTTGAAAATTGGACAGGGCAAGTGCTTGAATGAATTTTTGGGAGAGTTTGACTGCACTTTTCTCCAACAATATACAGTTAAATAACTTGTAAATAAATACAGTAATAGTCAGGGTCACTTTGAACAAATATCAAATGACAGAATGGGCAAACCTATGAAGGAAAGATTTTTATGAATTTTTGAAAATTGGACAGTGTGAGTGCTTGAATGAATTTTTGGGGCAAATTTTACTGTACTTTTCTCCAAAACTATACAGTAAAATGACTTGTAAATAAATACAGTAATAGTCAGGGTCACTTTGAACAAATATCAAATGACAGATTGAGCATACCTATAAAGGAAAGAATTTTATGAATTTTTGAAAAATGGACACAGTGTAAATGTTTCAATAGACAGAATTTTTGCAGTTTGACTGCACTTTGACTTGTAAATAAATACAGTAATAGTTAGGGTCACTTTGAACAAATTTCAAATGACAGAATGGGCAAACCTATAAAGGAAAGATTTTTATGAATTTTTGAAAATTGGACACAGTGTAAGTGTTTGAATAGACAGATTTTTTGGAGAGTTTGACTGCACTTTTCTCCAACAATATACAGTAAAATGACTTGTAAATAAATACAGTAATAGTCAGGGTCACTTTGAACAAATATCAAATGACAGAATGGGCAAACCTATAAAGGAAAGATTTTTATGAATTTTTGAAAATTGGACAGGGCAAGTGCTTGAATGAATTTTTGGGAGAGTTTGACTGCACTTTTCTCCAACAATATACAGTTAAATAACTGGTAAATAAATACAGTAATAGTCAGGGTCACTTTGAACAAATATCAAATGACAGAATGGGCAAACCTATGAAGGAAAGATTTTTATGAATTTTTGAAAATTGGACAGTGTGCGTGCTTGAATGAATTTTTGGGGCAAATTTTACTGTACTTTTCTCCAAAACTATACAGTAAACGACTTGTAAATAAATACAGTAATAGTCAGGGTCACTTTGAACAAATATCAAATGACAGAATGAGCAAACCTATAAAGGAAAGAATTTTATGAATTTTTGAAAAATGGACACAATGTAAATGTTTGAATAGACAGAATTTTTGCAGTTTGACTGCACTTTTTTCCAAAAATATACAGTAAAATGACTTGCAAATAAATACAGTAATAGTCAGGGTCACTTTGAACAAACATCAAATGACAGAATGGGCAAACCTATAAAGGAAAGATTTTTATGAATTTTTGAAAATTGGACAGTGTGAGTGCTTGAATGAATTTTTGGGGCAAATTTTACTGTACTTTTCTCCAAAACTATACAGTAAAATGACTTGTAAATAAATACAGTAATAGTCAGGGTCACTTTGAACAAATATCAAATGACAGATTGAGCATACCTATAAAGGAAATAATTTTATGAATTTTTGAAAAATGGACACAGTGTAAATGTTTCAATAGACAGAATTTTTGCAGTTTGACTGCACTTTGACTTGTAAATAAATACAGTAATAGTCAGGGTCACTTTGAACAAATATCAAATGACAGAATGGGCAAACCTATAAAGGAAAGATTTTTATGAATTTTTGAAAATTGGACAGTGCAAGTGCTTGAATGATTTTTTTTGGAGAGTTTGACTGCACTTTTCTCCAAAACGATACAGTTAAATGACTTGTAAATAAATACAGTAATAGTCAGGGTCACTTTGAACAAATATCAAATGACAGAATGGGCAAACCTATAAAGGAAAATTTTTTATGAATTTTTGAAAATTGGACACAGTGTAAGTGTTTGAATAGACAGATTTTTTGCAGTTTGACTGCACTTTTCTCCAACAATATACAGTAAAATGACTTGTAAATAAATACAGTAATAGTTAGGGTAACTTTGAACAAATTTCAAATGACAGAATGGGCAAACCTATAAAGGAAAGATTTTTATGAATTTTTGAAAATTGGACACAGTGTAAGTGTTTGAATAGACAGATTTTTTGCAGTTTGACTGCACTTTTCTCCAACAATATACAGTAAAATGACTTGTAAATAAATACAGTAATAGTCAGGGTCACTTTGAACAAATATCAAATGACAGAATGGGCAAACCTATAAAGGAAAGATTTTTATGAATTTTTGAAAATTGGACAGGGCAAGTGCTTGAATGAATTTTTGGGAGAGTTTGACTGCCCTTTTCTCCAACAATATACAGTTAAATAACTGGTAAATAAATACAGTAATAGTCAGGGTCACTTTGAACAAATATCAAATGACAGAATGGGCAAACCTATGAAGGAAAGATTTTTATGAATTTTTGAAAATTGGACAGTGTGCGTGCTTGAATGAATTTTTGGGGCAAATTTTACTGTACTTTTCTCCAAAACTATACAGTAAACGACTTGTAAATAAATACAGTAATAGTCAGGGTCACTTTGAACAAATATCAAATGACAGAATGAGCAAACCTATAAAGGAAAGAATTTTATGAATTTTTGAAAAATGGACACAATGTAAATGTTTGAATAGACAGAATTTTTGCAGTTTGACTGCACTTTTTTCCAAAAATATACAGTAAAATGACTTGCAAATAAATACAGTAATAGTCAGGGTCATTTTGAACAAACATCAAATGACAGAATGGGCAAACCTATAAAGGAAAGATTTTTATGAATTTTTGAAAATTGGACACAGTGTAAGTGTTTGAATAGACAGATTTTATGCAGTTTGACTGCACTTTTCTCCAACAATATACAGTAAAATGACTTGTAAATAAAAACAGTAATAGTCAGGGTCACTTTGAACAAATATCAAATGACAGAATGGGCAAACCTATAAAGGAAAGATTTTTATGAATTTTTGAAAATTGGACAGGGCAAGTGCTTGAATGAATTTTTGGGAGAGTTTGACTGCACTTTTCTCCAACAATATACAGTTAAATAACTTGTAAATAAATACAGTTATAGTCAGGGTCACTTTGAACAAATTTTAAATGACAGAATGGGCAAACCTATAAAGGACATATTTTTACGAATTTTTGAAAATTGGACAGTGCAAGTGCTTGAATGAATTTTTTTGGAGAGTTTGACTGCACTTTTCTCCAAAACGATACAGTTAAATGACTTGTAAATAAATACAGTAATAGTCAGGGTCACTTTGAACAAATATCAAATGACAGAATGGGCAAACCTATAAAGGAAAGATTTTTATGAATTTTTGAAAATTGGACACAGTGTAAGTGTTTGAATAGACAGATTTTTTGCAGTTTGACTGCACTTTTCTCCAACAATATACAGTAAAATGACTTGTAAATAAATACAGTAATAGTTAGGGTAACTTTGAACAAATTTCAAATGACAGAATGGGCAAACCTATAAAGGAAAGATTTTTATGAATTTTTGAAAATTGGACACAGTGTAAGTGTTTGAATAGACAGATTTTTTGCAGTTTGACTGCACTTTTCTCCAACAATATACAGTAAAATGACTTGTAAATAAATACAGTAATAGTCAGGGTCACTTTGAACAAATATCAAATGACAGAATGGGCAAACCTATAAAGGAAAGATTTTTATGAATTTTTGAAAATTGGACAGAGCAAGTGCTTGAATGAATTTTTGGGAGAGTTTGACTGCACTTTTCTCCAACAATATACAGTTAAATAACTTGTAAATAAATACAGTTATAGTCAGGGTCACTTTGAACAAATTTTAAATGACAGAATGGGCAAACCTATAAAGGACATATTTTTACGAATTTTTGAAAATTGGACAGTGCAAGTGCTTGAATGAATTTTTTTGGAGAGTTTGACTGCACTTTTCTCCAAAACGATACAGTTAAATGACTTGTAAATAAATACAGTAATAGTCAGGGTCACTTTGAACAAATATCAAATGACAGAATGGGCAAACCTATAAAGGAAAGATTTTTATGAATTTTTGAAAATTGGACACAGTGTAAGTGTTTGAATAGACAGATTTTTTGCAGTTTGACTGCACTTTTCTCCAACAATATACAGTAAAATGACTTGTAAATAAATACAGTAATAGTTAGGGTAACTTTGAACAAATTTCAAATGACAGAATGGGCAAACCTATAAAGGAAAGATTTTTATGAATTTTTGAAAATTGGACACAGTGTAAGTGTTTGAATAGACAGATTTTTTGCAGTTTGACTGCACTTTTCTCCAACAATATACAGTAAAATGACTTGTAAATAAATACAGTAATAGTCAGGGTCTAACCTATAAAGGAAAGATTTTTATGAATTTTTGAAAATTGGACAGTGCAAGTGCTTGAATGAATTTTTGGGAGAGTTTGACTGCACTTTTCTCCAAAACTATACAGTTAAATTACTTGTAAATAAATACAGTAATAGTCGTTGTCACTCTGAACAAATATCAAATGACAGAATGAGCAAACCTATAAAGGAAAGAATTTTATGATTTTTTGAAAATTGGACACTGTGTAAGTGTTTGAATTGACAGAATTTTTGCAGTTTGACTGCACTTTTCTCCAAAAATATACAGTATAATGACTTGTAAATAAATACAGTAATAGTCAGGGTCACTTTGAACAAATATCAAATGACAGAATGGGCAAACCAATAAAGAAAAGATTTTTATGAATTTTTGAAAATTGGACACAGTGTAAGTGTTTGAATAGACAGATTTTATGCAGTTTGACTGCACTTTTCTCCAACAATATACAGTAAAATGACATGTAAATAAATACAGTAATAGTTAGGGTCACTTTGAACAAATTTCAAATGACAGAATGGGCAAACCTATAAAGGAAAGAATTTTTATGAATTTTTGAAAATTGGACAGTGCAAGTGCTTGAATGAATTTTTGGGAGAGTTTGACAGCAACTTTTCTCCAAAACTATACAGTTAAATTACTTGTAAATAAATACAGTAATAGTCGTTGTCACTCTGAACAAATATCAAATGACAGAATGAGCAAACCTATAAAGGAAAGAATTTTATGATTTTTTGAAAATTGGACACTGTGTAAGTGTTTGAATTGACAGAATTTTTGCAGTTTGACTGCACTTTTCTCCAAAAATATACAGTATAATGACTTGTAAATAAATACAGTAATAGTCAGGGTCACTTTGAACAAATATCAAATGACAGAATGGGCAAACCAATAAAGAAAAGATTTTTATGAATTTTTGAAAATTGGACACAGTGTAAGTGTTTGAATAGACAGATTTTATGCAGTTTGACTGCACTTTTCTCCAACAATATACAGTAAAATGACATGTAAATAAATACAGTAATAGTTAGGGTCACTTTGAACAAATTTCAAATGACAGAATGGGCAAACCTATAAAGGAAAAATTTTTTATGAATTTTTGAAAAGTGGACAGTGCAAGTGCTTGAATGAATTTTTGGGAGAGTTTGACAGCAACTTTTCTCCAAAACTATACAGTTAAATTACTTGTAAATAAAGACAGTAATAGTCGGGGTCACTCTGAACAAATATCAAATGACAGAATGAGCAGACCTATGAAGGAAAGATTTTTATGAATTTTTGAAAATTGGACAGTGTGAGTGCTTGAATGAATTTTTGTGGCAAGTTTGACTGCACTTTTCTCCAAAACTATACAGTAGAACGACTTGTAAATAAATACGGTAATAATCAGGGTCACTTTGAACAAATATCAAATGACAGAATGAGCAAACCTATAAAGGAAAGATTTTTATGAATTTTTGAAAATTGGACACAGTGTAAGTGTTTGAATAGACAGATTTTTTGCAGTTTGACTGCACTTTTCTCCAACAATATACAGTAAAATGACTTGTAAATAAATACAGTAATAGTTAGGGTCACTTTGAATAAATTTTAAATGACAGAATGGGCAAACCTATAAAGGACATATTTTTTACGAATTTTTGAATATTGGACAGTGCAAGTGCTTGAATGAATTTTTGGGAGAGTTTGACTGCACTTTTCTCCAAAACTATACAGTTAAATTACTTGTAAATAAATACAGTAATAGTCGATGTCACTCTGAACAAATATCAAATGACAGAATGAGCAAACCTATAAAGGAAAGAATTTTATGATTTTTTGAAAATTGGACACTGTGTAAGTGTTTGAATTGACAGAATTTTTGCAGTTTGACTGAACTTTGCTCCAAAAATATACAGTAAAATGACTTGTAAATAAATACAGTAATAGTCAGGGTCACTTTGAACAAATATCAAATGACAGAATGAGCAAACCTATAAAGGAAAGAATTTTATGAATTTTTGAAAAATGGACACAGTGTAAATGTTTGAATAGACCGATTTTTTGCAGTTTGACTGCACTTTTCTCCAACAATATACAGTAAAATGACATGTAAATAAATACAGTAATAGTTAGGGTCACTTTGAACAAATTTCAAATGACAGAATGGGCAAACCTATAAAGGAAAGAATTTTTATGAATTTTTGAAAATTGGACAGTGCATGTGCTTGAATGAATTTTTGGGAGAGTTTGACTGCACTTTTCTCCAAAACAATACAGTTAAATTACTTGTAAATAAATACAGTAATAGTCGTTGTCACTCTGAACAAATATCAAATGACAGAATGAGCAAACCTATAAAGGAAAGATTTTTATGAATTTTTTAAAATTGGACACAGTGTAAGTGTTTGAATAGACAGATTTTTTGCAGTTTGACTGCACTTTTCTCCAACAATATACAGTAAAATGACATGTAAATAAATACAGTAATAGTTAGGGTCACTTTGAACAAATTTCAAAAGACAGAATGGGCAAACCTATAAAGGATAGAATTCTTATGAATTTTTGAAAATTGGACAGTGCAAGTGCTTGAATGAATTTTTGGGAGAGTTTGACTGCACTTTTCTCCAAAACTATACAGTAAAATGACTTGTAAATAAATTCAGTAATAGTAAGGGTCACTTTGAACAAATATAAAAGGACGGAAGGAGCAAACCTATAAAGGAAAGAATTTTATGAATTTTTGAAAAATGGACACAATGTAAATGTTTGAATAGACAGAATTTTTGCAGTTTGACTGCACTTTTTTCCAAAAATATACAGTAAAATGACTTGTAAATAAATACAGTAATAGTCAGGGTCACTTTAACAAACATCAAATGACAGAATGGGCAAACCTATAAAGGAAAGATTTTTATGAATTTTTGAAAATTGGACAGTGTAAGTGTTTGAATAGACAGATTTTTTGCAGTTTGACTGCACTTTTCTCCAACAAAATACAGTAAAATGACTTGTAAATAAATACAGTAATAGTTAGGGTCACTTTGAACAAATTTTAAATGACAGAATGGGCAAACCTATAATGGACATGTTTTTTACGAATTTTTGAAAATTGGACATTGTGAGTGCTTGAATGAATTTTTGTGGCAAGTTTGACTGCACTTTTCTCCAAAACTATACAGTAGAACGACTTGTAAATAAATACGGTAATAATCAGGGTCACTTTGAACAAATATCAAATGACAGAATGAGCAAACCTATAAAGGAAAGATTTTTATGAATTTTTGAAAATTGGACACAGTGTAAGTGTTTGAATAGACAGATTTTTTGCAGTTTGACTGCACTTTTCTCCAACAATATACAGTAAAATGACTTGTAAATAAATACAGTAATAGTTAGGGTCACTTTGAATAAATTTTAAATGACAGAATGGGCAAACCTATAATGGACATATTTTTTACGAATTTTTGAAAATTGGACAGTGTGAGTGCTTGAATGAATTTTTGTGGCAAGTTTGACTGCACTTTTCTCCAAAACTATACAGTAGAACGACTTGTAAATAAATACGGTAATAATCAGGGTCACTTTGAACAAATATCAAATGACAGAATGAGCAAACCTATAAAGGAAAGATTTTTATGAATTTTTGAAAATTGGACACAGTGTAAGTGTTTGAATAGACAGTTTTTTTGCAGTTTGACTGCACTTTTCTCCAACAATATACAGTAAAATGACTTGTAAATAAATACAGTAATAGTTAGGGTCACTTTGAATAAATTTTAAATGACAGAATGGGCAAACCTATAAAGGACATATTTTTTACGAATTTTTGAATATTGGACAGTGCAAGTGCTTGAATGAATTTTTGGGAGAGTTTGACTGCACTTTTCTCCAAAACTATACAGTTAAATTACTTGTAAATAAATACAGTAATAGTCGATGTCACTCTGAACAAATATCAAATGACAGAATGAGCAAACCTATAAAGGAAAGAATTTTATGATTTTTTGAAAATTGGACACTGTGTAAGTGTTTGAATTGACAGAATTTTTGCAGTTTGACTGCACTTTGCTCCAAAAATATACAGTAAAATGACTTGTAAATAAATACAGTAATAGTCAGGGTCACTCTGAACAAATATCAAATGACAGAATGAGCAAACCTATAAAGGAAAGATTTTTATGAATTTTTGAAAATTGGACACAGTGTAAGTGTTTGAATAGACAGATTTTTTGCAGTTTGACTGCACTTTTCTCCAACAATATACAGTAAAATGACATGTAAATAAATACAGTAATAGTTAGGGTCACTTTGAACAAATTTCAAATGACAGAATGGGCAAACCTATAAAGGAAAGAATTCTTATGAATTTTTGAAAATTGGACAGTGCAAGTGCTTGAATGAATTTTTGGGAGAGTTTGACTGCACTTTTCTCCAAAACTATACAGTAAAATGACTTGTAAATAAATACAGTAATAGTCAGGGTCACTTTAACAAACATCAAATGACAGAATGGGCAAACCTATAAAGGAAAGATTTTTATGAATTTTTGAAAATTGTACACAGTGTAAGTGTTTAAATAGACAGATTTTTTGCAATTTGACTGCACTTCTCTCCAACAAAATACAGTAAAATGACTTGTAAATAAATACAGTAATAGTTAGGGTCACTTTGAACAAATTTTAAATGACAGAATGGGCAAACCTATAATGGACATATTTTTTACGAATTTTTGAAAATTGGACAGTGCAAGTGCTTGAATGAATTTTTGGGAGAGTTTGACTGCACTTTTCTCCAAAACTATACAGTTAAATTACTTGTAAATAAATACAGTAATAGTTGTTGTCACTCTGAACAAATATCAAATGACAGAATGAGCAAACCTATAAAGGAAAGAATTTTATGATTTTTTTGAAAATTGGACACCGTGTAAGTGTTTGAATTGACAGAATTTTTGCAGTTTGACTGCACTTTTCTCCAAAAAATATACAGGAAAATGACTTGTAAATAAATACAGTAATATTCAGGGTCACTTTGAACAAACATCAAATGACAGAATGGGCAAACCTATAAAGGAAAGATTTTTATGAATTTTTGAAAATTGGACACAGTGTAAGTGTTTGAATAGACAGATTTTTTGCTGTTTGACTGCACTTTTCTCCAACAATGTACAGTAAAATGACTTGTAAATAAATACAGTAATAGTTAGGGTCACTTTGAACAAATTTTAAATGACAGAATGGGCAAACCTATAATGGACATATTTTTTACGAATTTTTGAAAATTGGACAGTGCAAGTGCTTGAATGAATTTTTGGGAGAGTTTGACTGCACTTTTCTCCAAAACAATACAGTTAAATTACTTGTAAATAAATACAGTAATAGTCGTTGTCACTCTGAACAAATATCAAATGACAGAATGAGCAAACCTATAAAGGAAAGATTTTTATGAATTTTTTAAAATTGGACACAGTGTAAGTGTTTGAATAGACAGATTTTTTGCAGTTTGACTGCACTTTTCTCCAACAATATACAGTAAAATGACTTGTAAATAAATACAGTAATAGTTAGGGTCACTTTGAATAAATTTTAAATGACAGAATGGGCAAACCTATAAAGGACATATTTTTTACGAATTTTTGAATATTGGACAGTGCAAGTGCTTGAATGAATTTTTGGGAGAGTTTGACTGCACTTTTCTCCAAAACTATACAGTTAAATTACTTGTAAATAAATACAGTAATAGTCGATGTCACTCTGAACAAATATCAAATGACAGAATGAGCAAACCTATAAAGGAAAGAATTTTATGATTTTTTGAAAATTGGACACTGTGTAAGTGTTTGAATTGACAGAATTTTTGCAGTTTGACTGCACTTTGCTCCAAAAATATACAGTAAAATGACTTGTAAATAAATACAGTAATAGTCAGGGTCACTCTGAACAAATATCAAATGACAGAATGAGCAAACCTATAAAGGAAAGATTTTTATGAATTTTTGAAAATTGGACACAGTGTAAGTGTTTGAATAGACAGATTTTTTGCAGTTTGACTGCACTTTTCTCCAACAATATACAGTAAAATGACATGTAAATAAATACAGTAATAGTTAGGGTCACTTTGAACAAATTTCAAATGACAGAATGGGCAAACCTATAAAGGAAAGAATTCTTATGAATTTTTGAAAATTGGACAGTGCAAGTGCTTGAATGAATTTTTGGGAGAGTTTGACTGCACTTTTCTCCAAAACTATACAGTAAAATGACTTGTAAATAAATACAGTAATAGTCAGGGTCACTTTAACAAACATCAAATGACAGAATGGGCAAACCTATAAAGGAAAGATTTTTATGAATTTTTGAAAATTGTACACAGTGTAAGTGTTTAAATAGACAGATTTTTTGCAGTTTGACTGCACTTCTCTCCAACAAAATACAGTAAAATGACTTGTAAATAAATACAGTAATAGTTAGGGTCACTTTGAACAAATTTTAAATGACAGAATGGGCAAACCTATAATGGACATATTTTTTACGAATTTTTGAAAATTGGACAGTGCAAGTGCTTGAATGAATTTTTGGGAGAGTTTGACTGCACTTTTCTCCAAAACTATACAGTTAAATTACTTGTAAATAAATACAGTAATAGTTGTTGTCACTCTGAACAAATATCAAATGACAGAATGAGCAAACCTATAAAGGAAAGAATTTTATGATTTTTTTGAAAATTGGACACCGTGTAAGTGTTTGAATTGACAGAATTTTTGCAGTTTGACTGCACTTTTCTCCAAAAAATATACAGGAAAATGACTTGTAAATAAATACAGTAATATTCAGGGTCACTTTGAACAAACATCAAATGACAGAATGGGCAAACCTATAAAGGAAAGATTTTTATGAATTTTTGAAAATTGGACACAGTGTAAGTGTTTGAATAGACAGATTTTTTGCTGTTTGACTGCACTTTTCTCCAACAATGTACAGTAAAATGACTTGTAAATAAATACAGTAATAGTTAGGGTCACTTTGAACAAATTTTAAATGACAGAATGGGCAAACCTATAATGGACATATTTTTTACGAATTTTTGAAAATTGGACAGTGCAAGTGCTTGAATGAATTTTTGGGAGAGTTTGACTGCACTTTTCTCCAAAACAATACAGTTAAATTACTTGTAAATAAATACAGTAATAGTCGTTGTCACTCTGAACAAATATCAAATGACAGAATGAGCAAACCTATAAAGGAAAGATTTTTATGAATTTTTTAAAATTGGACACAGTGTAAGTGTTTGAATAGACAGATTTTTTGCAGTTTGACTGCACTTTTCTCCAACAATATACAGTAAAATGCCATGTAAATAAATACAGTAATAGTTAGGGTCACTTTGAACAAATTTCAAAAGACAGAATGGGCAAACCTATAAAGGATAGAATTCTTATGAATTTTTGAAAATTGGACAGTGCAAGTGCTTGAATGAATTTTTGGGAGAGTTTGACTGCACTTTTCTCCAAAACTATACAGTAAAATGACTTGTAAATAAATTCAGTAATAGTAAGGGTCACTTTGAACAAATATAAAAGGACGGAAGGAGCAAACCTATAAAGGAAAGAATTTTATGAATTTTTGAAAAATGGACACAATGTAAATGTTTGAATAGACAGAATTTTTGCAGTTTGACTGCACTTTTTTCCAAAAATATACAGTAAAATGACTTGTAAATAAATACAGTAATAGTCAGGGTCACTTTAACAAACATCAAATGACAGAATGGGCAAACCTATAAAGGAAAGATTTTTATGAATTTTTGAAAATTGGACAGTGTAAGTGTTTGAATAGACAGATTTTTTGCAGTTTGACTGCACTTTTCTCCAACAAAATACAGTAAAATGACTTGTAAATAAATACAGTAATAGTTAGGGTCACTTTGAACAAATTTTAAATGACAGAATGGGCAAACCTATAATGGACATATTTTTTACGAATTTTTGAAAATTGGACATTGTGAGTGCTTGAATGAATTTTTGTGGCAAGTTTGACTGCACTTTTCTCCAAAACTATACAGTAGAACGACTTGTAAATAAATACGGTAATAATCAGGGTCACTTTGAACAAATATCAAATGACAGAATGAGCAAACCTATAAAGGAAAGATTTTTATGAATTTTTGAAAATTGGACACAGTGTAAGTGTTTGAATAGACAGATTTTTTGCAGTTTGACTGCACTTTTCTCCAACAATATACAGTAAAATGACTTGTAAATAAATACAGTAATAGTTAGGGTCACTTTGAATAAATTTTAAATGACAGAATGGGCAAACCTATAATGGACATATTTTTTACGAATTTTTGAAAATTGGACAGTGTGAGTGCTTGAATGAATTTTTGTGGCAAGTTTGACTGCACTTTTCTCCAAAACTATACAGTAGAACGACTTGTAAATAAATACGGTAATAATCAGGGTCACTTTGAACAAATATCAAATGACAGAATGAGCAAACCTATAAAGGAAAGATTTTTATGAATTTTTGAAAATTGGACACAGTGTAAGTGTTTGAATAGACAGTTTTTTTGCAGTTTGACTGCACTTTTCTCCAACAATATACAGTAAAATGACTTGTAAATAAATACAGTAATAGTTAGGGTCACTTTGAATAAATTTTAAATGACAGAATGGGCAAACCTATAAAGGACATATTTTTTACGAATTTTTGAATATTGGACAGTGCAAGTGCTTGAATGAATTTTTGGGAGAGTTTGACTGCACTTTTCTCCAAAACTATACAGTTAAATTACTTGTAAATAAATACAGTAATAGTCGATGTCACTCTGAACAAATATCAAATGACAGAATGAGCAAACCTATAAAGGAAAGAATTTTATGATTTTTTGAAAATTGGACACTGTGTAAGTGTTTGAATTGACAGAATTTTTGCAGTTTGACTGCACTTTGCTCCAAAAATATACAGTAAAATGACTTGTAAATAAATACAGTAATAGTCAGGGTCACTCTGAACAAATATCAAATGACAGAATGAGCAAACCTATAAAGGAAAGATTTTTATGAATTTTTGAAAATTGGACACAGTGTAAGTGTTTGAATAGACAGATTTTTTGCAGTTTGACTGCACTTTTCTCCAACAATATACAGTAAAATGACATGTAAATAAATACAGTAATAGTTAGGGTCACTTTGAACAAATTTCAAATGACAGAATGGGCAAACCTATAAAGGAAAGAATTCTTATGAATTTTTGAAAATTGGACAGTGCAAGTGCTTGAATGAATTTTTGGGAGAGTTTGACTGCACTTTTCTCCAAAACTATACAGTTAAATTACTTGTAAATAAATACAGTAATAGTCGTTGTCACTCTGAACAAATATCAAATGACAGAATGAGCAAACCTATAAAGGAAAGAATTTTATGATTTTTTGAAAATTGGACACTGTGTAAGTGTTTGAATTGACAGAATTTTTGCAGTTTGACTGCACTTTTCTCCAAAAATATACAGTATAATGACTTGTAAATAAATACAGTAATAGTCAGGGTCACTTTGAACAAATATCAAATGACAGAATGGGCAAACCAATAAAGAAAAGATTTTTATGAATTTTTGAAAATTGGACACAGTGTAAGTGTTTGAATAGACAGATTTTATGCAGTTTGACTGCACTTTTCTCCAACAATATACAGTAAAATGACATGTAAATAAATACAGTAATAGTTAGGGTCACTTTGAACAAATTTCAAATGACAGAATGGGCAAACCTATAAAGGAAAGAATTTTTATGAATTTTTGAAAATTGGACAGTGCAAGTGCTTGAATGAATTTTTGGGAGAGTTTGACAGCAACTTTTCTCCAAAACTATACAGTTAAATTACTTGTAAATAAATACAGTAATAGTCGTTGTCACTCTGAACAAATATCAAATGACAGAATGAGCAAACCTATAAAGGAAAGAATTTTATGATTTTTTGAAAATTGGACACTGTGTAAGTGTTTGAATTGACAGAATTTTTGCAGTTTGACTGCACTTTTCTCCAAAAATATACAGTATAATGACTTGTAAATAAATACAGTAATAGTCAGGGTCACTTTGAACAAATATCAAATGACAGAATGGGCAAACCAATAAAGAAAAGATTTTTATGAATTTTTGAAAATTGGACACAGTGTAAGTGTTTGAATAGACAGATTTTATGCAGTTTGACTGCACTTTTCTCCAACAATATACAGTAAAATGACATGTAAATAAATACAGTAATAGTTAGGGTCACTTTGAACAAATTTCAAATGACAGAATGGGCAAACCTATAAAGGAAAGAATTTTTATGAATTTTTGAAAATTGGACAGTGTGAGTGCTTGAATGAATTTTTGTGGCAAGTTTGACTGCACTTTTCTCCAAAACTATACAGTAGAACGACTTGTAAATAAATACGGTAATAATCAGGGTCACTTTGAACAAATATCAAATGACAGAATGAGCAAACCTATAAAGGAAAGATTTTTATGAATTTTTGAAAATTGGACACAGTGTAAGTGTTTGAATAGACAGATTTTTTGCAGTTTGACTGCACTTTTCTCCAACAATATACAGTAAAATGACTTGTAAATAAATACAGTAATAGTTAGGGTCACTTTGAATAAATTTTAAATGACAGAATGGGCAAACCTATAAAGGACATATTTTTTACGAATTTTTGAATATTGGACAGTGCAAGTGCTTGAATGAATTTTTGGGAGAGTTTGACTGCACTTTTCTCCAAAACTATACAGTTAAATTACTTGTAAATAAATACAGTAATAGTCGATGTCACTCTGAACAAATATCAAATGACAGAATGAGCAAACCTATAAAGGAAAGAATTTTATGATTTTTTGAAAATTGGACACTGTGTAAGTGTTTGAATTGACAGAATTTTTGCAGTTTGACTGAACTTTGCTCCAAAAATATACAGTAAAATGACTTGTAAATAAATACAGTAATAGTCAGGGTCACTTTGAACAAATATCAAATGACAGAATGAGCAAACCTATAAAGGAAAGAATTTTATGAATTTTTGAAAAATGGACACAGTGTAAATGTTTGAATAGACCGATTTTTTGCAGTTTGACTGCACTTTTCTCCAACAATATACAGTAAAATGACATGTAAATAAATACAGTAATAGTTAGGGTCACTTTGAACAAATTTCAAATGACAGAATGGGCAAACCTATAAAGGAAAGAATTTTTATGAATTTTTGAAAATTGGACAGTGCATGTGCTTGAATGAATTTTTGGGAGAGTTTGACTGCACTTTTCTCCAAAACAATACAGTTAAATTACTTGTAAATAAATACAGTAATAGTCGTTGTCACTCTGAACAAATATCAAATGACAGAATGAGCAAACCTATAAAGGAAAGATTTTTATGAATTTTTTAAAATTGGACACAGTGTAAGTGTTTGAATAGACAGATTTTTTGCAGTTTGACTGCACTTTTCTCCAACAATATACAGTAAAATGACATGTAAATAAATACAGTAATAGTTAGGGTCACTTTGAACAAATTTCAAAAGACAGAATGGGCAAACCTATAAAGGATAGAATTCTTATGAATTTTTGAAAATTGGACAGTGCAAGTGCTTGAATGAATTTTTGGGAGAGTTTGACTGCACTTTTCTCCAAAACTATACAGTAAAATGACTTGTAAATAAATTCAGTAATAGTAAGGGTCACTTTGAACAAATATAAAAGGACGGAAGGAGCAAACCTATAAAGGAAAGAATTTTATGAATTTTTGAAAAATGGACACAATGTAAATGTTTGAATAGACAGAATTTTTGCAGTTTGACTGCACTTTTTTCCAAAAATATACAGTAAAATGACTTGTAAATAAATACAGTAATAGTCAGGGTCACTTTAACAAACATCAAATGACAGAATGGGCAAACCTATAAAGGAAAGATTTTTATGAATTTTTGAAAATTGGACAGTGCAAGTGCTTGAATGAATTTTTGGGAGAGTTTGACTGCACTTTTCTCCAAAACTATACAGTAAAATGACTTGTAAATAAATTCAGTAATAGTAAGGGTCACTTTGAACAAATATAAAAGGACGGAAGGAGCAAACCTATAAAGGGAAGAATTTTATGAATTTTTGAAAAATGGACACAATGTAAATGTTTGAATAGACAGAATTTTTGCAGTTTGACTGCACTTTTTTCCAAAAATATAAAGTAAAATGACTTGTAAATAAATACAGTAATAGTTAGGGTCACTTTGAATAAATTTTAAATGACAGAATGGGCAAACCTATAATGGACATATTTTTTACGAATTTTTGAAATTTGGACAGTGTGAGTGCTTGAATGAATTTTTGTGGCAAGTTTGACTGCACTTTTCTCCAAAACTATACAGTAGAACGACTTGTAAATAAATACGGTAATAATCAGGGTCACTTTGAACAAATATCAAATGACAGAATGAGCAAACCTATAAAGGAAAGATTTTTATGAATTTTTGAAAATTGGACACAGTGTAAGTGTTTGAATAGACAGTTTTTTTGCAGTTTGACTGCACTTTTCTCCAACAATATACAGTAAAATGACTTGTAAATAAATACAGTAATAGTTAGGGTCACTTTGAATAAATTTTAAATGACAGAATGGGCAAACCTATAAAGGACATATTTTTTACGAATTTTTGAATATTGGACAGTGCAAGTGCTTGAATGAATTTTTGGGAGAGTTTGACTGCACTTTTCTCCAAAACTATACAGTTAAATTACTTGTAAATAAATACAGTAATAGTCGATGTCACTCTGAACAAATATCAAATGACAGAATGAGCAAACCTATAAAGGAAAGAATTTTATGATTTTTTGAAAATTGGACACTGTGTAAGTGTTTGAATTGACAGAATTTTTGCAGTTTGACTGCACTTTGCTCCAAAAATATACAGTAAAATGACTTGTAAATAAATACAGTAATAGTCAGGGTCACTCTGAACAAATATCAAATGACAGAATGAGCAAACCTATAAAGGAAAGATTTTTATGAATTTTTGAAAATTGGACACAGTGTAAGTGTTTGAATAGACAGATTTTTTGCAGTTTGACTGCACTTTTCTCCAACAATATACAGTAAAATGACATGTAAATAAATACAGTAATAGTTAGGGTCACTTTGAACAAATTTCAAATGACAGAATGGGCAAACCTATAAAGGAAAGAATTCTTATGAATTTTTGAAAATTGGACAGTGCAAGTGCTTGAATGAATTTTTGGGAGAGTTTGACTGCACTTTTCTCCAAAACTATACAGTTAAATTACTTGTAAATAAATACAGTAATAGTCGTTGTCACTCTGAACAAATATCAAATGACAGAATGAGCAAACCTATAAAGGAAAGAATTTTATGATTTTTTGAAAATTGGACACTGTGTAAGTGTTTGAATTGACAGAATTTTTGCAGTTTGACTGCACTTTTCTCCAAAAATATACAGTATAATGACTTGTAAATAAATACAGTAATAGTCAGGGTCACTTTGAACAAATATCAAATGACAGAATGGGCAAACCAATAAAGAAAAGATTTTTATGAATTTTTGAAAATTGGACACAGTGTAAGTGTTTGAATAGACAGATTTTATGCAGTTTGACTGCACTTTTCTCCAACAATATACAGTAAAATGACATGTAAATAAATACAGTAATAGTTAGGGTCACTTTGAACAAATTTCAAATGACAGAATGGGCAAACCTATAAAGGAAAGAATTTTTATGAATTTTTGAAAATTGGACAGTGTGAGTGCTTGAATGAATTTTTGTGGCAAGTTTGACTGCACTTTTCTCCAAAACTATACAGTAGAACGACTTGTAAATAAATACGGTAATAATCAGGGTCACTTTGAACAAATATCAAATGACAGAATGAGCAAACCTATAAAGGAAAGATTTTTATGAATTTTTGAAAATTGGACACAGTGTAAGTGTTTGAATAGACAGATTTTTTGCAGTTTGACTGCACTTTTCTCCAACAATATACAGTAAAATGACTTGTAAATAAATACAGTAATAGTTAGGGTCACTTTGAATAAATTTTAAATGACAGAATGGGCAAACCTATAAAGGACATATTTTTTACGAATTTTTGAATATTGGACAGTGCAAGTGCTTGAATGAATTTTTGGGAGAGTTTGACTGCACTTTTCTCCAAAACTATACAGTTAAATTACTTGTAAATAAATACAGTAATAGTCGATGTCACTCTGAACAAATATCAAATGACAGAATGAGCAAACCTATAAAGGAAAGAATTTTATGATTTTTTGAAAATTGGACACTGTGTAAGTGTTTGAATTGACAGAATTTTTGCAGTTTGACTGAACTTTGCTCCAAAAATATACAGTAAAATGACTTGTAAATAAATACAGTAATAGTCAGGGTCACTTTGAACAAATATCAAATGACAGAATGAGCAAACCTATAAAGGAAAGAATTTTATGAATTTTTGAAAAATGGACACAGTGTAAATGTTTGAATAGACCGATTTTTTGCAGTTTGACTGCACTTTTCTCCAACAATATACAGTAAAATGACATGTAAATAAATACAGTAATAGTTAGGGTCACTTTGAACAAATTTCAAATGACAGAATGGGCAAACCTATAAAGGAAAGAATTTTTATGAATTTTTGAAAATTGGACAGTGCATGTGCTTGAATGAATTTTTGGGAGAGTTTGACTGCACTTTTCTCCAAAACAATACAGTTAAATTACTTGTAAATAAATACAGTAATAGTCGTTGTCACTCTGAACAAATATCAAATGACAGAATGAGCAAACCTATAAAGGAAAGATTTTTATGAATTTTTTAAAATTGGACACAGTGTAAGTGTTTGAATAGACAGATTTTTTGCAGTTTGACTGCACTTTTCTCCAACAATATACAGTAAAATGACATGTAAATAAATACAGTAATAGTTAGGGTCACTTTGAACAAATTTCAAAAGACAGAATGGGCAAACCTATAAAGGATAGAATTCTTATGAATTTTTGAAAATTGGACAGTGCAAGTGCTTGAATGAATTTTTGGGAGAGTTTGACTGCACTTTTCTCCAAAACTATACAGTAAAATGACTTGTAAATAAATTCAGTAATAGTAAGGGTCACTTTGAACAAATATAAAAGGACGGAAGGAGCAAACCTATAAAGGAAAGAATTTTATGAATTTTTGAAAAATGGACACAATGTAAATGTTTGAATAGACAGAATTTTTGCAGTTTGACTGCACTTTTTTCCAAAAATATACAGTAAAATGACTTGTAAATAAATACAGTAATAGTCAGGGTCACTTTAACAAACATCAAATGACAGAATGGGCAAACCTATAAAGGAAAGATTTTTATGAATTTTTGAAAATTGGACAGTGCAAGTGCTTGAATGAATTTTTGGGAGAGTTTGACTGCACTTTTCTCCAAAACTATACAGTAAAATGACTTGTAAATAAATTCAGTAATAGTAAGGGTCACTTTGAACAAATATAAAAGGACGGAAGGAGCAAACCTATAAAGGGAAGAATTTTATGAATTTTTGAAAAATGGACACAATGTAAATGTTTGAATAGACAGAATTTTTGCAGTTTGACTGCACTTTTTTCCAAAAATATAAAGTAAAATGACTTGTAAATAAATACAGTAATAGTCAGGGTCACTTTGAACAAACATCAAATGACAGAATGGGCAAACCTATAAAGGAAAGATTTTTATGAATTTTTGAAAATTGGACACAGTGTAAGTGTTTGAATAGACAGATTTTTTGCTGTTTGACTGCACTTTTCTCCAACAATGTACAGTAAAATGACTTGTAAATAAATACAGTAATAGTTAGGGTCACTTTGAACAAATTTAAAATGAAAGAATGGGCAAACCTATAATGGACATATTTTTTACGAATTTTTGAAAATTGGACAGTGCAAGTGCTTGAATGAATTTTTGGGAGAGTTTGACTGCACTTTTCTCCAAAACTATACAGTTAAATTACTTGTAAATAAATACAGTAATAGTCGTTGTCACTCTGAACAAATATCAAATGACAGAATGAGCAAACCTATAAAGGAAAGAATTTTATGATTTTTTGAAAATTGGACACTGTTTAAGTGTTTGAATTGACAGAATTTTTGCAGTTTGACTGAACTTTGCTCCAAAAATATATAGTAAAATGACTTGTAAATAAATACAGTAATAGTCAGGGTCACTTTGAACAAATATCAAATGACAGAATGAGCAAACCTATAAAGGAAAGAATTTTATGAATTTTTGAAAAATGGACACAGTGTAAATGTTTGAATAGACAGATTTTTTGCAGTTTGACTGCACTTTTCTCCAACAATATACAGTAAAATGACATGTAAATAAATACAGTAATATTTAGGGTCACTTTGAACAAATTTCAAATGACAGAATGGGCAAACCTATAAAGGAAAGAATTTTTATGAATTTTTGAAAATTGGACAGTGCAAGTGCTTGAATGAATTTTTGGGAGCGTTTGACTGCACTTTTCTCCAAAACTATACAGTAAAATGACTTGTAAATAAATTCAGTAATAGTAAGCGTCACTTTGAACAAATATAAAAGGACGGAAGGAGCAAACCTATAAAGGAAAGAATTTTATGAATTTTTGAAAAATGGACACAATGTAAATGTTTGAATAGACAGAATTTTTGTAGTTTGACTGCACTTTTTTCCAAAATTATACAGTAAAATGACTTGTAAATAAATACAGTAATAGTCAGGGTCACTTTAACAAACATCAAATGACAGAATGGGCAAACCTATAAAGGAAAGATTTTTATGAATTTTTGAAAATTGGACACAGTGTAAGTGTTTGAATAGACAGATTTTTTGCAGTTTGACTGCACTTTTCTCCAACAAAATACAGTAAAATGACTTGTAAATAAATACAGTAATAGTTAGGGTCACTTTGAACAAATTTTAAATGACAGAATGGGCAAACCTATAATGGACATATTTTTTACGAATTTTTGAAAATTGGACAGTGCAAGTGCTTGAATGAATTTTTGGGAGAGTTTGACTGCACTTTTCTCCAAAACTATACAGTTAAATTACTTGTAAATAAATACAATAATAGTCGTTGTCACTCTGAACAAATATCAAATGACAGAATGAGCAAACCTATAAAGGAAAGAATTTTATGATTTTTTTGAAAATTGGACACCGTATAAGTGTTTGAATTGACAGAATTTTTGCAGTTTGACTGAACTTTGCTCCAAAAATATACAGTAAAATGACTTGTAAATAAATACAGTAATAGTCAGGGTCACTTTGAACAAATATCAAATGACAGAATGAGCAAACCTATAAAGGAAAGAATTTTATGAATTTTTGAAAAATGGACACAGTGTAAATGTTTGAACAGACAGATTTTATGCAGTTTGACTGCACTTTTCTCCAAAAATATACAGTATAATGACTTGTAAATAAATACAGTAATAGTCAGGGTCACTTTGAACAAATATCAAATGACAGAATGGGCAAACCAATAAAGGAAAGATTTTTATGATTTTTTGAAAATTGGACACAGTATAAGTGTTTGAATAGACAGATTTTTTGCAGTTTGACTGCACTTTTCTCCAACAATATACAGTAAAATGACTTGTAAATAAAAACAGTAATAGTAAGGGTCACTTTGAACAAATTTTAAATGACAGAATGGGCAAACCTATAATGGACATATTTTTTACGAATTTTTGAAAATTGGACAGTGCAAGTGCTTGAATGAATTTTTGGGAGAGTTTGACTGCACTTTTCTCCAAAACTATACAGTTAAATTACTTGTAAATAAATACAGTAATAGTCGTTGTCACTCTGAACAAATATCAAATGACAGAATGAGCAAACCTATAAAGGAAAGAATTGTATGATTTTTTTGAAAAATGGACACAGTGTAAGTGTTTGAATTGACAGAATTTTTGTAGTTTGACTGAACTTTGCTCCAAAAATATATAGTAAAATGACTTGTAAATAAATACAGTAATAGTCGTTGTCACTCTGAACAAATATCAAATGACAGAATGAGCAAACCTATAAAGGAAAGATTTTTATGAATTTTTGAAAATTGGACACAGTGTAAGTGTTTGAATAGACAGATTTTTTGCAGTTTGACTGCACTTTTCTCCAACAATATACAGTAAAATGACATGTAAATAAATACAGTAATAGTTAGGGTCACTTTGAACAAATTTCAAATGACAGAATGGGCAAACCTATAAAGGAAAGAATTTTTATGAATT
Organism: Pseudorasbora parva; assembly: GCF_024679245.1. NCBI lineage: Eukaryota > Metazoa > Chordata > Actinopteri > Cypriniformes > Gobionidae > Pseudorasbora > Pseudorasbora parva. The sequence continues at coordinate 17,042,850 of NC_090192.1, forward strand.
TTTGAAAATTGGACAGTGCAAGTGCTTGAATGAATTTTTGGGAGAGGTTGACTGCACTTTTCTCCAAAACTATACAGTTAAATTACTTGTAAATAAATACAGTAATAGTCGGGGTCACTCTGAACAAATATCAAATGACAGAATGAGCAGACCTATGAAGGAAAGATTTTTATGAATTTTTGAAAATTGGACAGTGTGAGTGCTTGAATGAAATTTTGTGGCAAGTTTGACTGCACTTTTCTCCAAAACTATACAGTAGAACGACTTGTAAATAAATACGGTAATAATCAGGGTCACTTTGAACAAATATCAAATGACAGAATGAGCAAACCTATAAAGGAAAGATTTTTATGAATTTTTGAAAATTGGACACAGTGTAAGTGTTTGAATAGACAGATTTTTTGCTGTTTGACTGCACTTTTCTCCAACAATGTACAGTAAAATGACTTGTAAATAAATACAGTAATAGTTAGGGTCACTTTGAACAAATTTTAAATGACAGAATGGGCAAACCTATAATGGACATATTTTTTACGAATTTTTGAAAATTGGACAGTGCAAGTGCTTGAATGAATTTTTGGGAGAGTTTGACTGCACTTTTCTCCAAAACTATACAGTTAAATTACTTGTAAATAAATACAGTAATAGTCGTTGTCACTCTGAACAAATATCAAATGACAGAATGAGCAAACCTATAAAGGAAAGAATTTTATGATTTTTTGAAAATTGGACACTGTGTAAGTGTTTGAATTGACAGAATTTTTGCAGTTTGACTGAACTTTGCTCCAAAAATATACAGTAAAATGACTTGTAAATAAATACAGTAATAGTCAGGGTCACTTTGAACAAATATCAAATGACAGAATGAGCAAACCTATAAAGGAAAGAATTTTATGAATTTTTGAAAAATGGACACAGTGTAAATGTTTGAATAGACAGATTTTTTGCAGTTTGACTGCACTTTTCTCCAACAATATACAGTAAAATGACATGTAAATAAATACAGTAATATTTAGGGTCACTTTGAACAAATTTCAAATGACAGAATGGGCAAACCTATAAAGGAAAGATTTTTATGAATTTTTGAAAATTGGACACAGTGTAAGTGTTTGAATAGACAGATTTTTTGCAGTTTGACTGCACTTTTCTCCAACAATATACAGTAAAATGACTTGTAAATAAAAACAGTAATAGTAAGGGTCACTTTGAACAAATTTTAAATGACAGAATGGGCAAACCTATAATGGACATATTTTTTACGAATTTTTGAAAATTGGACAGTGCAAGTGCTTGAATGAATTTTTGGGAGAGTTTGACTGCACTTTTCTCCAAAACTATACAGTTAAATTACTTGTAAATAAATACAGTAATAGTCGTTGTCACTCTGAAAAAATATCAAATGACAGAATGAGCAAACCTATAAAGGAAAGAATTGTATGATTTTTTTGAAAATTGGACACAGTGTAAGTGTTTGAATTGACAGAATTTTTGTAGTTTGACTGAACTTTGCTCCAAAAATATACAGTAAAATGACATGTAAATAAATACAGTAATAGTCGTTGTCACTCTGAACAAATATCAAATGACAGAATGAGCAAACCTATAAAGGAAAGTATTTTATGAATTTTTAAAAATTGGACACAGTGTAATTGTTTGAATAGACAGAATTTTTGCAGTTTGACTGCACTTTTCTCCAACAATATACAGTAAAATGACATGTAAATAAATACAGTAATAGTTAGGGTCACTTTGAACAAATTTCAAATGACAGAATGGGCAAACCTATAAAGGAAAGAATTTTTATGAATTTTTGAAAATTGGACAGTGCAAGTGCTTGAATGAATTTTTGGGAGAGTTTGACTGCACTTTTCTCCAAAACAATACAGTTAAATTACTTGTAAATAAATACAGTAATAGTCGTTGTCACTCTGAACAAATATCAAATGACAGAATGAGCAAACCTATAAAGGAAAGATTTTTATGAATTTTTGAAAATTGGACACAGTGTAAGTGTTTGAATAGACAGATTTTTTTCAATTGACTGCACTTTTCTCCAACAATATACAGTAAAATGACATGTAAATAAATACAGTAATAGTTAGGGTCACTTTGAACAAATTTCAAATGACAGAATGGGCAAACCTATAAAGGAAAGAATTTTTATGAATTTTTGAAAATTGGACAGTGCAAGTGCTTGAATGAATTTTTGGGAGAGTTTGACTGCACTTTTCTCCAAAACTATACAGTTAAATTACTTGTAAATAAATACAGTAATAGACGGGGTCACTCTGAACAAATATCAAATGACAGAATGAGCAGACCTATGAAGGAAAGATTTTTATGAATTTTTGAAAATTGGACAGTGTGAGTGCTTGAATGAAATTTTGTGGCAAGTTTGACTGCACTTTTCTCCAAAACTATACAGTAGAACGACTTGTAAATAAATACGGTAATAATCAGGGTCACTTTGAACAAATATCAAATGACAGAATGAGCAAACCTATAAAGGAAAGATTTTTATGAATTTTTGAAAATTGGACACAGTGTAAGTGTTTGAATAGACAGATTTTTTGCTGTTTGACTGCACTTTTCTCCAACAATGTACAGTAAAATGACTTGTAAATAAATACAGTAATAGTTAGGGTCACTTTGAACAAATTTTAAATGACAGAATGGGCAAACCTATAATGGACATATTTTTTACGAATTTTTGAAAATTGGACAGTGCAAGTGCTTGAATGAATTTTTGGGAGAGTTTGACTGCACTTTTCTCCAAAACTATACAGTTAAATTACTTGTAAATAAATACAGTAATAGTCGTTGTCACTCTGAACAAATATCAAATGACAGAATGAGCAAACCTATAAAGGAAAGAATTTTATGATTTTTTGAAAATTGGACACTGTGTAAGTGTTTGAATAGACAGAATTTTTGCAGTTTGACTGAACTTTGCTCCAAAAATATACAGTAAAATGACTTGTAAATAAATACAGTAATAGTCAGGGTCACTTTGAACAAATATCAAATGACAGAATGAGCAAACCTATAAAGGAAAGAATTTTATGAATTTTTGAAAAATGGACACAGTGTAATTGTTTGAATAGACAGATTTTTTGCAGTTTGACTGCACTTTTCTCCAACAATATACAGTAAAATGACATGTAAATAAATACAGTAATATTTAGGGTCACTTTGAACAAATTTCAAATGACAGAATGGGCAAACCTATAAAGGAAAGAATTTTTATGAATTTTTGAAAATTGGACAGTGCAAGTGCTTGAATTAATTTTTGGGACAGTTTGACTGCACTTTTCTCCAAAACTATACAGTAAAATGACTTGTAAATAAATTCAGTAATAGTAAGGGTCACTTTGAACAAATATAAAAGGACGGAAGGAGCAAACCTATAAAGGAAAGAATTTTATGAATTTTTGAAAAATGGACACAATGTAAATTTTTGAATAGACAGAATTTTTGCAGTTTGTCTGCACTTTTTTCCAAAAATATACAGTAAAATGACTTGTAAATAAATACAATAATAGTCAGGGTCACTTTAACAAACATCAAATGACAGAATGGGCAAACCTATAAAGGAAAGATTTTTATGAATTTTTGAAAATTGGACACAGTGTAAGTGTTTGAATAGACAGATTTTTTGCAGTTTGACTGCACTTTTCTCCAACAAAATACAGTAAAATGACTTGTAAATAAATACAGTAATAGTTAGGGTCACTTTGAACAAATTTTAAATGACAGAATGGGCAAACCTATAATGGACATATTTTTTTACGAATTTTTGACAATTGGACAGTGCAAGTGCTTGAATGAATTTTTGGGAGAGTTTGACTGCACTTTTTTCCAAAACTATACAGTTAAATTACTTGTAAATAAATACAGTAATAGTCGTTGTCACTCTGAACAAATATCAAATGACAGAATGAGCAAACCTATAAAGGAAAGAATTTTATGATTTTTTTGAAAATTGGACACCGTATAAGTGTTTGAATTGACAGAATTTTTGCAGTTTGACTGAACTTTGCTCCAAAAATATACAGTAAAATGACTTGTAAATAAATACAGTAATAGTCAGGGTCACTTTGAACAAATATCAAATGACAGAATGAGCAAACCTATAAAGGAAAGAATTTTATGAATTTTTGAAAAATGGACACAGTGTAAATGTTTGAACAGACAGATTTTATGCAGTTTGACTGCACTTTTCTCCAAAAATATACAGTATAATGACTTGTAAATAAATACAGTAATAGTCAGGGTCACTTTGAACAAATATCAAATGACAGAATGGGCAAACCAATAAAGGAAAGATTTTTATGAATTTTTGAAAATTGGACAGTGCAAGTGCTTGAATGAATTTTTGGGACAGTTTGACTGCACTTTTCTCCAAAACAATACAGTTAAATTACTTGTAAATAAATACAGTAATAGTCGTTGTCACTCTGAACAAATATCAAATGACAGAATGAGCAAACCTATAAAGGAAAGATTTTTATGAATTTTTGAAAAATGGACACCGTGTAAGTGTTTGAATTGACAGAATTTTTGCAGTTTGACTGAACTTTGCTCCAAAAATATACAGTAAAATGACTTGTAAATAAATACAGTAATAGTCAGGGTCACTTTGAACAAATATCAAATGACAGAATGAGCAAACCTATAAAGGAAAGAATTTTATGAATTTTTGAAAAATGGACACACTGTAAATGTTTGAATAGACAGATTTTTTGCAGTTTGACTGCACTTTTCTCCAACAATATACAGTAAAATGACATGTAAATAAATACAGTAATAGTTAGGGTCACTTTGAACAAATTTCAAATGACAGAATGGGCAAACCTATAAAGGAAAGAATTTTTATGAATTTTTGAAAATTGGACAGTGCAAGTGCTTGAATGAATTTTTGGGAGAGTTTGACTGCACTTTTCTCCAAAACAATACAGTTAAATTACTTGTAAATAAATACAGTAATAGTCGATGTCACTCTGAACAAATATCAAATGACAGAATGAGCAAACCTATAAAGGAAAGATTTTTATGAATTTTTGAAAATGTGACACAGTGTAAGTGTTTGAATAGACAGATTTTTTGCAGTTTGACTGCACTTTTCTCCAACAATATACAGTAAAATGACATGTAAATAAATACAGTAATAGTTAGGGTCACTTTGAACAAATTTCAAATGACAGAATGGGCAAACCTATAAAGGAAAGAATTTTTATGAATTTTTGAAAATTGGACAGTGCAAGTGCTTGAATGAATTTTTGGGAGAGTTTGACTGCACTTTTCTCCAAAACAATACAGTTAAATTACTTGTAAATAAATACAGTAATAGTCGTTGTCACTCTGAACAAATATCAAATGACAGAATGAGCAAACCTATAAAGGAAAGATTTTTATGAATTTTTGAAAATTGGACACAGTGTAAGTGTTTGAATAGACAGATTTTTTTTCAATTGACTGCACTTTTCTCCAACAATATACAGTAAAATGACATGTAAATAAATACAGTAATAGTTAGGGTCACTTTGAACAAATTTCAAATGACAGAATGGGCAAACCTATAAAGGAAAGAATTCTTATGAATTTTTGAAAATTGGACAGTGCAAGTGCTTGAATGAATTTTTGGGAGAGTTTGACTGCACTTTTCTCCAAAACTATACAGTAAAATGACTTGTAAATAAATTCAGTAATAGTAAGGGTCACTTTGAACAAATATAAAAGGACGGAAGGAGCAAACCTATAAAGGAAAGAATTTTATGAATTTTTGAAAAATGGACACAATGTAAATGTTTGAATAGACAGAATTTTTGCAGTTTGACTGCACTTTTTTCCAAAAATATACAGTAAAATGACTTGTAAATAAATACAGTAATAGTCAGGGTCACTTTAACAAACATCAAATGACAGAATGGGCAAACCTATAAAGGAAAGATTTTTATGAATTTTTGAAAATTGGACACAGTGTAAGTGTTTGAATTGACAGATTTTTTGCAGTTTGACTGCACTTTTCTCCAACAAAATACAGTAAAATGACTTGTAAATAAATACAGTAATAGTTAGGGTCACTTTGAACAAATTTTAAATGACAGAATGGGCAAACCTATAATGGACATATTTTTTACGAATTTTTGAAAATTGGACAGTGCAAGTGCTTGAATGAATTTTTGGGAGAGTTTGACTGCACTTTTCTCCAAAACTATACAGTAAAATTACTTGTAAATAAATACAGTAATAGTCGTTGTCACTCTGAACAAATATCAAATGACAGAATGAGCAAACCTATAAAGGAAAGATTTTTATGAATTTTTGAAAATTGGACACAGTGTAAGTGTTTGAATAGACAGATTTTTTGCAGTTTGACTGCACTTTTCTCCAACAATATACAGTAAAATGACATGTAAATAAATACAGTAATAGTTAGGGTCACTTTGAACAAATTTCAAATGACAGAATGGGCAAACCTATAAAGGAAAGAATTTTTATGAATTTTTGAAAATTGGACAGTGCAAGTGCTTGAATGAATTTTTGGGAGAGTTTGACTGCACTTTTCTCCAAAACTATACAGTAAAATGACTTGTAAATAAATTCAGTAATAGTAAGGGTCACTTTGAACAAATATAAAAGGACGGAAGGAGCAAACCTATAAAGGAAAGAATTTTATGAATTTTTGAAAAATGGACACAATGTAAATGTTTGAATAGACAGAATTTTTGCAGTTTGACTGCACTTTTTTCCAAAAATATACAGTAAAATGACTTGTAAATAAATACAGTAATAGTCAGGGTCACTTTGAACAAATATCAAATGACAGAATGAGCAAACCTATAAAGGAAAGAATTTTATGAATTTTTGAAAAATGGACACAGTGTAAATGTTTGAACAGACAGATTTTATGCAGTTTGACTGCACTTTTCTCCAAAAATATACAGTATAATGACTTGTAAATAAATACAGTAATAGTCAGGGTCACTTTGAAAAAATATCAAATGACAGAATGGGTAAACCAATAAAGGAAAGATTTTTATGAATTTTTGAAAATTGGACACAGTGTAAGTGTTTGAATAGACAGATTTTTTGCAGTTTGACTGCACTTTTCTCCAACAATATACAGTAAAATGACTTGTAAATAAATACAGTAATAGTAAGGGTCACTTTGAACAAATTTTAAATGACAGAATGGGCAAACCTATAATGGACATATTTTTTACGAATTTTTGAAAATTGGACAGTGCAAGTGCTTGAATGAATTTTTGGGAGAGTTAGACTGCACTTTTCTCCAAAACTATACAGTTAAATTACTTGTAAATAAATACAGTAATAGTCGTTGTCACTCTGAACAAATATCAAATGACAGAATGAGCAAACCTATAAAGGAAAGAATTGTATGATTTTTTTGAAAATTGGACACCGTGTAAGTGTTTGAATTGACAGAATTTTTGTAGTTTGACTGAACTTTGCTCCAAAAATATACAGTAAAATGACTTGTAAATAAATACAGTAATAGTCGTTGTCACTCTGAACAAATATAAAATGACAGAATGAGCAAACCTATAAAGGAAAGTATTTTATGCATTTTTGAAAATTGGACACAGTGTAAGTGTTTGAATAGACAGAATTTTTGCAGTTTGACTGCACTTTTCTCCAACAATATACAGTAAAATGACATGTAAATAAATACAGTAATAGTTAGGGTCACTTTGAACAAATTTCAAATGACAGAATGGGCAAACCTATAAAGGAAAGAATTTTTATGAATTTTTGAAAATTGGACAGTGCAAGTGCTTGAATGAATTTTTGGGAGAGTTTGACTGCACTTTTCTCCAAAACAATACAGTTAAATTACTTGTAAATAAATACAGTAATAGTCGTTGTCACTCTGAACAAATATCAAATGACAGAATGAGCAAACCTATAAAGGAAAGATTTTTATGAATTTTTGAAAATTGGACACAGTGTAAGTGTTTGAATAGACAGATTTTTTGCAGTTTGACTGCACTTTTCTCCAACAATATACAGTAAAATGACTTGTAAATAAATACAGTAATAGTTAGGTCACTTTGAATAAATTTTAAATGACAGAATGGGCAAACCTATAAAGGACATATTTTTTACGAATTTTTGAAAATTGGACAGTGCAAGTGCTTGAATGATTTTTTTTGGAGAGTTTGACTGCACTTTTCTCCAAAACGATACAGTTAAATGACTTGTAAATAAATACAGTAATAGTCAGGGTCACTTTGAACAAATATCAAATGACAGAATGGGCAAACCTATAAAGGAAAGATTTTTATGAATTTTTGAAAATTGGACACAGTGTAAGTGTTTGAATAGACAGATTTTTTGCAGTTTGAATGCACTTTTCTCCAACAATATACAGTAAAATGACTTGTAAATAAATACAGTAATAGTTAGGGTAACTTTGAACAAATTTCAAATGACAGAATGGGCAAACCTATAAAGGAAAGATTTTTATGAATTTTTGAAAATTGGACACAGTGTAAGTGTTTGAATAGACAGTTTTTTTGCAGTTTGACTGCACTTTTCTCCAACAATATACAGTAAAATGACTTGTAAATAAATACAGTAATAGTCAGGGTCACTTTGAACAAATATCAAATGACAGCATGGGCAAACCTATAAAGGAAAGATTTTTATGAATTTTTGAAAATTGGACAGGACAAGTGCTTGAATGAATTTTTGGGAGAGTTTGACTGCACTTTTCTCCAACAATATACAGTTAAATAACTTGTAAATAAATACAGTAATAGTCAGGGTCACTTTGAACAAATATCAAATGAATGGGCAAACCTATGATGGAAAGATTTTTATGAATTTTTGAAAATTGGACAGTGTGAGTGCTTGAATGAATTTTTGGGGCAAATTTGACTGTACTTTTCTCCAAAACTATACAGTAAAACGACTTGTAAATAAATACAGTAATAGTCAGGGTCACTTTGAACAAGTATCAAATGACAGATTGAGCAAACCTATAAAGGAAAGAATTTGATGAATTTTTGAAAAATGGATACAATGTAAATGTTTGAATAGACAGATTTTTTGCAGTGTGACTGCACTTTTCTCCAACAATATACAGTAAAATGACTTGTAAATAAATACAGTAATAGTTAGGGTCACTTTGAACAAATTTTAAATGACAGAATGGGCAAACCTATAATGGACATATTTTTTACGAATTTTTGAAAATTGGACAGTACAAGTGCTTGAATGAATTTTTGGGAGAGTTTGACTGCACTTTTCTCCAAAACTATACAGTTAAATTACTTGTAAATAAATACAGTAATAGTCGTTGTCACTCTGAACAAATATCAAATGACAGAATGAGCAAACCTATAAAGGAAAGAATTTTATGAATTTTTGAAAATTGGACACCGTGTAAGTGTTTGAATTGACAGAATTTTTGCAGTTTGACTGCACTTTTCTCCAAAAATATACAGTAAAATGACTTGTAAATAATACAGTAATAGTCAGGGTCACTTTGAACAAACATCAAATGACAGAATGGGCAAACCTATAAAGGAAAGATTTTTATGAATTTTTGAAAATTGGACACAGCGTAAGTGTTTGAATAGACAGATTTTTTGCAGTTTGACTGCACTTTTCTCCAACAATGTACAGTAAAATTACTTGTAAATAAATACAGTAATAGTAAGGGTCACTTTGAACAAATTTTAAATGACAGAATGGGCAAACCTATAATGGACATATTTTTAACGAATTTTTGAAAATTGGACAGTGCAAGTGCTTGAATGAATTTTTGGGAGAGTTTGACTGCACTTTTCTCCAAAACTATACAGTTAAATTACTTGTAAATAAATACAGTAATAGTCGTTGTCACTCTGAACAAATATCAAATGACAGAATGAGCAAACCTATAAAGGAAAGTATTTTATGAATTTTTGAAAATTGGACACAGTGTAAGTGTTTGAATAGACAGAATTTTTGCAGTTTGACTGCACTTTTCTCCAACAATATACAGTAAAATGACATGTAAATAAATACAGTAATAGTTAGGGTCACTTTGAACAAATTTCAAATGACAGAATGTGCAAACCTATAAAGGAAAGAATTTTTATGAATTTTTGAAAATTGGACAGTGCAAGTGCTTGAATGAATTTTTGGGAGAGTTTGACTGCACTTTTCTCCAAAACAACACAGTTAAATTACTTGTAAATAAATACAGTAATAGTCGTTGTCACTCTGAACAAATATCAAATGACAGAATGAGCAAACCTATAAAGGAAAGATTTTTATGAATTTTTGAAAATTGGACACAGTGTAAGTGTTTGAATAGACAGATTTTTTGCAGTTTGACTGCACTTTTCTCCAACAATTTACAGTAAAATGACATGTAAATAAATACAGTAATAGTTAGGGTCACTTTGAACAAATTTCAAATTACAGAATGGGCAAACCTATAAAGGAAAGAATTTTTATGAATTTTTGAAAATTGGACAGTGCAAGTGCTTGAATGAATTTTTGGGAGAGTTTGACTGCACTTTTCTCCAAAACTATACAGTTAAATTACTTGTAAATAAATACAGTAATAGTCGGGGTCACTCTGAACAAATATCAAATGACAGAATGAGCAGACCTATGAAGGAAAGATTTTTATGAATTTTTGAAAATTGGACAGTGTGAGTGCTTGAATGAATTTTTGTGGCAAGTTTGACTGCACTTTTCTCCAAAACTATACAGTAGAACGACTTGTAAATAAATACGGTAATAATCAGGGTCACTTTGAACAAATATCAAATGACAGAATGAGCAAACCTATAAAGGAAAGATTTTTTATGAATTTTTGAAAATTGGACACAGTGTAAGTGTTTGAATAGACAGATTTTTTGCAGTTTGACTGCACTTTTCTCCAACAATATACAGTAAAATGACTTGTAAATAAATACAGTAATAGTTAGGGTCACTTTGAATAAATTTTAAATGACAGAATGGGCAAACCTATAAAGGACATATTTTTTACGAATTTTTGAATATTGGACAGTGCAAGTGCTTGAATGAATTTTTGGAAGAGTTTGACTGCACTTTTCTCCAAAACTATACAGTTAAATAACTTGTAAATAAATACAGTAATAGTCGATGTCACTCTGAACAAATATCAAATGACAGAATGAGCAAACCTATAAAGGAAAGAATTTTATGATTTTTTGAAAATTGGACACTGTTTAAGTGTTTGAATTGACAGAATTTTTGCAGTTTGACTGAACTTTGCTCCAAAAATATACAGTAAAATGACTTGTAAATAAATACAGTAATAGTCAGGGTCACTTTGAACAAATATCAAATGACAGAATGAGCAAACCTATAAAGGAAAGAATTTTATGAATTTTTGAAAAATGGACACAGTGTAAATGTTTGAATAGACAGATTTTTTGCAGTTTGACTGCACTTTTCTCCAACAATATACAGTAAAATGACATGTAAATAAATACAGTAATATTTAGGGTCACTTTGAACAAATTTCAAATGACAGAATGGGCAAACCTATAAAGGAAAGAATTTTTATGAATTTCTGAAAATTGGACAGTGCAAGTGCTTGAATGAATTTTTGGGAGAGTTTGACTGCACTTTTCTCCAAAACAATACAGTTAAATTACTTGTAAATAAATACAGTAATAGTCGTTGTCACTCTGAACAAATATCAAATGACAGAATGAGCAAACCTATAAAGGAAAGATTTTTATGAATTTTTGAAAATTGGACACAGTGTAAGTGTTTGAATAGACAGATTTTTTTGCAGTTTGACTGCACTTTTCTCCAACAATATACAGTAAAATGACATGTAAATAAATACAGTAATAGTTAGGGTCACTTTGAACAAATTTCAAATGACAGAATGGGCAAACCTATAAAGGAAAGAATTCTTATGAATTTTTGAAAATTGGACAGTGCAAGTGCTTGAATGAATTTTTGGGAGAGTTTGACTGCACTTTTCTCCAAAACTATACAGTAAAATGACTTGTAAATAAATTCAGTAATAGTAAGGGTCACTTTGAACAAATATAAAAGGACGGAAGGAGCAAACCTATAAAGGAAAGAATTTTATGAATTTTTGAAAAATGGACACAATGTAAATGTTTGAATAGACAGAATTTTTGCAGTTTGACTGCACTTTTTTCCAAAAATATACAGTAAAATGACTTGTAAATAAATACAGTAATAGTCAGGGTCACTTTAACAAACATCAAATGACAGAATGGGCAAACCTATAAAGGAAAGATTTTTATGAATTTTTGAAAATTGGACACAGTGTAAGTGTTTGAATTGACAGATTTTTTGCAGTTTGACTGCACTTTTCTCCAACAAAATACAGTAAAATGACTTGTAAATAAATACAGTAATAGTTAGGGTCACTTTGAACAAATTTTAAATGACAGAATGGGCAAACCTATAATGGACATATTTTTTACGAATTTTTGAAAATTGGACAGTGCAAGTGCTTGAATGAATTTTTGGGAGAGTTTGACTGCACTTTTCTCCAAAACTATACCGTAAAATTACTTGTAAATAAATACAGTAATAGTCGTTGTCACTCTGAACAAATATCAAATGACAGAATGAGCAAACCTATAAAGGAAAGAATTTTATGAATTTTTGAAAAATGGACACCGTGTAAGTGTTTGAATTGACAGAATTTTTGCAGTTTGACTGCACTTTTCTCCAAAAATTATACAGTAAAATGACTTGTAAATAAATACAGTAATAGTCAGGGTCACTTTGAACAAACATCAAATGACAGAATGGGCAAACCTATAAAGGAAAGATTTTTATGAATTTTTGAAAATTGGACAGTGTAAGTGTTTGAATAGACAGATTTTTTGCTGTTTGACTGCACTTTTCTCCAACAATGTACAGTAAAATGACTTGTAAATAAATACAGTAATAGTAAGGGTCACTTTGAACAAATTTTAAATGACAGAATGGGCAAACCTATAATGGACATATTTTTTACGAATTTTTGAAAATTGGACAGTGCAAGTGCTTGAATGAATTTTTGGGAGAGTTTGACTGCACTTTTCTCCAAAACTATACAGTTAAATTACTTGTAAATAAATACAGTAATAGTCAGGGTCACTCTGAACAAATATCAAATGACAGAATGAGCAAACCTATAAAGGAAAGAATTTTATGATTTTTTGAAAATTGGACACTGTGTAAGTGTTTGAATTGACAGAATTTTTGCAGTTTGACTGCACTTTTCTCCAACAATATACAGTAAAATGACATGTAAATAAATACAGTAATAGTTAGGGTCACTTTGAACAAATTTCAAATGACAGAATGGGCAAACCTATAAAGGAAAGAATTTTTATGAATTTTTGAAAATTGGACAGTGCAAGTGCTTGAATGAATTTTTGGGAGAGTTTGACTGCACTTTTCTCCAAAACAATACAGTTAAATTACTTGTAAATAAATACAGTAATAGTCGTTGTCACTCTGAACAAATATCAAATGACAGAATGAGCAAACCTATAAAGGAAAGATTTTTATGAATTTTTGAAAATTGGACACAGTGAAAGTGTTTGAATAGACAGATTTTTTGCAGTTTGACTGCACTTTTCTCCAACAATATACAGTAAAATGACATGTAAATAAATACAGTAATAGTTAGGGTCACTTTGAACAAATTTCAAATGACAGAATGGGCAAACCTATAAAGGAAAGAATTTTTATGAATTTTTGAAAATTGGACAGTGCAAGTGCTTGAATGAATTTTTGGGAGAGTTTGACTGCACTTTTCTCCAAAACTATACAGTAAAATGACTTGTAAATAAATTCAGTAATAGTAAGGGTCACTTTGAACAAATATAAAAGGACGGAAGGAGCAAACCTATAAAGGAAAGAATTTTATGAATTTTTGAAAAATGGACACAATGTAAATGTTTGAATAGACAGAATTTTTGCAGTTTGACTGCACTTTTTTCCAAAAATATACAGTAAAATGACTTGTAAATAAATACAGTAATAGTCAGGGTCACTTTAACAAACATCAAATGACAGAATGGGCAAACCTATAAAGGAAAGATTTTTATGAATTTTTGAAAATTGGACACAGTGTAAGTGTTTGAATAGACAGATTTTTTGCAGTTTGACTGCACTTTTCTCCAACAAAATACAGTAAAATGACTTGTAAATAAATACAGTAATAGTTAGGGTCACTTTGAACAAATTTTAAATGACAGAATGGGCAAACCTATAATGGACATATTTTTTACGAATTTTTGAAAATTGGACAGTGCAAGTGCTTGAATGAATTTTTGGGAGAGTTTGACTGCACTTTTCTCCAAAACTATACAGTTAAATTACTTGTAAATAAATACAGTAATAGTCGTTGTCACTCTGAACAAATATCAAATGACAGAATGAGCAAACCTATAAAGGAAAGAATTTTATGATTTTTTTGAAAATTGGACACCGTATAAGTGTTTGAATTGACAGAATTGTTGCAGTTTGACTGAACTTTGCTCCAAAAATATACAGTAAAATGACTTGTAAATAAATACAGTAATAGTCAGGGTCACTTTGAACAAATATCAAATGACAGAATGAGCAAACCTATAAAGGAAAGAATTTTATGAATTTTTGAAAAATGGACACAGTGTAAATGTTTGAACAGACAGATTTTATGCAGTTTGACTGCACTTTTCTCCAAAAATATACAGTATAATGACTTGTAAATAAATACAGTAATAGTCAGGGTCACTTTGAAAAAATATCAAATGACAGAATGGGTAAACCAATAAAGGAAAGATTTTTATGAATTTTTGAAAATTGGACACAGTGTAAGTGTTTGAATAGACAGATTTTTTGCAGTTTGACTGCACTTTTCTCCAACAATATACAGTAAAATGACTTGTAAATAAATACAGTAATAGTAAGGGTCACTTTGAACAAATTTTAAATGACAGAATGGGCAAACCTATAATGGACATATTTTTTACGAATTTTTGAAAATTGGACAGTGCAAGTGCTTGAATGAATTTTTGGGAGAGTTTGACTGCACTTTTCTCCAAAACTATACAGTTAAATTACTTGTAAATAAATACAGTAATAGTCGTTGTCACTCTGAACAAATATCACATGACAGAATGAGCAAACCTATAAAGGAAAGAATTGTATGATTTTTTTGAAAATTGGACACCGTGTAAGTGTTTGAATTGACAGAATTTTTGTAGTTTGACTGAACTTTGCTCCAAAAATATACAGTAAAATGACTTGTAAATAAATACAGTAATAGTCGTTGTCACTCTGAACAAATATAAAATGACAGAATGAGCAAACCTATAAAGGAAAGTATTTTATGCATTTTTGAAAATTGGACACAGTGTAAGTGTTTGAATAGACAGAATTTTTGCAGTTTGACTGCACTTTTCTCCAACAATATACAGTAAAATGACATGTAAATAAATACAGTAATAGTTAGGGTCACTTTGAACAAATTTCAAATGACAGAATGGGCAAACCTATAAAGGAAAGAATTTTTATGAATTTTTGAAAATTGGACAGTGCAAGTGCTTGAATGAATTTTTGGGAGAGTTTGACTGCACTTTTCTCCAAAACAATACAGTTAAATTACTTGTAAATAAATACAGTAATAGTCGTTGTCACTTTGAACAAACATCAAATGACAGAATGAGCAAACCTATAAAGGAAAGATTTTTATGAATTTTTGAAAATTGGACACAGTGTAAGTGTTTGAATAGACAGATTTTTTGCTGTTTGACTGCACTTTTCTCCAACAATGTACAGTAAAATGACTTGTAAATAAATACAGTAATAGTTAGGGTCACTTTGAACAAATTTTAAATGACAGAATGGGCAAACCTATAATGGACATATTTTTTACGAATTTTTGAAAATTGGACAGTGCAAGTGCTTGAATGAATTTTTGGGAGAGTTTGACTGCACTTTTCTCCAAAACTATACAGTTAAATTACTTGTAAATAAATACAGTAATAGTCAGGGTCACTCTGAACAAATATCAAATGACAGAATGAGCAAACCTATAAAGGAAAGAATTTTATGATTTTTTGAAAATTGGACACTGTGTAAGTGTTTGAATTGACAGAATTTTTGCAGTTTGACTGAACTTTGCTCCAAAAATATACAGTAAAATGACTTGTAAATAAATACAGTAATAGTCAGGGTCACTTTGAACAAATATCAAATGACAGAATGAGCAAACCTATAAAGGAAAGAATTATATGAATTTTTGAAAAATGGACACAGTGTAAATGTTTGAATAGACAGATTTTTTGCAGTTTGACTGCACTTTTCTCCAACAATATACAGTAAAATGACATGTAAATAAATACAGTAATAGTTAGGGTCACTTTGAACAAATTTCAAATGACAGAATGGGCAAACCTATAAAGGAAAGAATTTTTATGAATTTTTGAAAATTGGACAGTGCAAGTGCTTGAATGAATTTTTGGGAGAGTTTGACTGCACTTTTCTCCAAAACTATACAGTAAAATGACTTGTAAATAAATTCAGTAATAGTAAGGGTCACTTTGAACAAATATAAAAGGACGGAAGGAGCAAACCTATAAAGGAAAGAATTTTATGAATTTTTGAAAAATGGACACAATGTAAATGTTTGAATAGACAGAATTTTTGCAGTTTGACTGCACTTTTTTTCCAAAAATATACAGTAAAATGACTTGTAAATAAATACAGTAATAGTCAGAGTCACTTTAACAAACATCAAATGACAGAATGGGCAAACCTATAAAGGAAAGATTTGTATGAATTTTTGAAAATTGGACACAGTGTAAGTGTTTGAATAGACAGATTTTTTGCAGTTTGACTGCACTTTTCTCCAACAAAATACAGTAAAATGACTTGTAAATAAATACAGTAATAGTTAGGGTCACTTTGAACAAATTTTAAATGACAGAATGGGCAAACCTATAATGGACATATTTTTTACGAATTTTTGAAAATTGGACAGTGCAAGTGCTTGAATGAATATTTGGGAGAGTTTGACTGCACTTTTCTCCAAAACTATACAGTTAAATTACTTGTAAATAAATACAGTAATAGTCGTTGTCACTCTGAACAAATATCAAATGACAGAATGAGCAAACCTATAAAGGAAAGAATGTTATGATTTTTTTGAAAATTGGACACCGTATAAGTGTTTGAATTGACAGAATTTTTGCAGTTTGACTGAACTTTGCTCCAAAAATATACAGTAAAATGACTTGTAAATAAATACAGTAATAGTCAGGGTCACTTTGAACAAATATCAAATGACAGAATGAGCAAACCTATAAAGGAAAGAATTTTATGAATTTTTGAAAAATGGACACAGTGTAAATGTTTGAACAGACAGATTTTATGCAGTTTGACTGCACTTTTCTCCAAAAATATACAGTATAATGACTTGTAAATAAATACAGTAATAGTCAGGGTCACTTTGAAAAAATATCAAATGACAGAATGGGCAAACCAATAAAGGAAAGATTTTTATGAATTTTTGAAAATTGGACACAGTGTAAGTGTTTGAATAGACAGATTTTTTGCAGTTTGACTGCACTTTTCTCCAACAATATACAGTAAAATGACTTGTAAATAAATACAGTAATAGTAAGGGTCACTTTGAACAAATTTTAAATGACAGAATGGGCAAACCTATAATGGACATATTTTTTACGAATTTTTGAAAATTGGACAGTGCAAGTGCTTGAATGAATTTTTGGGAGAGTTTGACTGCACTTTTCTCCAAAACTATACAGTTAAATTACTTGTAAATAAATACAGTAATAGTCGTTGTCACTCTGAACAAATATCAAATGACAGAATGAGCAAACCTATAAAGGAAAGAATTGTATGATTTTTTTGAAAATTGGACACCGTGTAAGTGTTTGCATTGACAGAATTTTTGTAGTTTGACTGAACTTTGCTCCAAAAATATACAGTAAAATGACTTGTAAATAAATACAGTAATAGTCGTTGTCACTCTGAACAAATATCAAATGACAGAATGAGCAAACCTATAAAGGAAAGTATTTTATGAATTTTTGAAAATTGGACACAGTGTAAGTGTTTGAATAGACAGACTTTTTGCAGTTTGACTGCACTTTTCTCCAACAATATACAGTAAAATGACATGTAAATAAATACAGTAATAGTTAGGGTCACTTTGAACAAATTTCAAATGACAGAATGGGCAAACCTATAAAGGAAAGAATTTTTATGAATTTTTGAAAATTGGACAGTGCAAGTGCTTGAATGAATTTTTGGGAGAGTTTGACTGCACTTTTCTCCAAAACAATACAGTTAAATTACTTGTAAATAAATACAGTAATAGTCGTTGTCACTCTGAACAAATATCAAATGACAGAATGAGCAAACCTATAAAGGAAAGATTTTTATGAATTTTTGAAAATTGGACACAGTGTAAGTGTTTGAATAGACAGATTTTTTGCAGTTTGACTGCACTTTTCTCCAACAATATACAGTAAAATGACATGTAAATAAATACAGTAATAGTTAGGGTCACTTTGAACAAATTTCAAATGACAGAATGGGCAAACCTATAAAGGAAAGAATTTTTATGAATTTTTGAAAATTGGACAGTGCAAGTGCTTGAATGAATTTTTGGGAGAGTTTGACTGCACTTTTCTCCAAAACTATACAGTTAAATTACTTGTAAATAAATACAGTAATAGTCGTTGTCACTCTGAACAAATATCAAATGACAGAATGAGCAAACCTATAAAGGAAAGATTTTTATGAATTTTTGAAAATTGGACACAGTGTCAGTGTTTGAATAGACAGATTTTTTGCAGTTTGACTGCACTTTTCTCCAACAATATAGAGTAAAATGACTTGTAAATAAATACAGTAATAGTTAGTGTCACTTTGAACAAATTTTAAATGACAGAATGGGCAAACCTATAAAGGAAAGATTTTTATGAATTTTTGAAAATTGGACACAGTGTCAGTGTTTGAATAGACAGATTCCCTTTCGGGGAACTCGAGCTGCGTCGAAACGCTGTGAGAACGCCTCTGCGTTAATGCGTCGTGAAGCGCCTGTAGAACCATTCCATCGGAAAAAGATCGATCGTCGCCGACGTGATGACGTCGCCGACGTGATGACGTCATCAACCGGAGACTATAAAAGGTCCGCGATCACAAACAGGAACTAGCTTCTGAGCCTTCAGCAAGCTATCTGTGTGAACCTGTCTGTCTATTTGGTGTTTTTGTCTGTCTATATCCAGAGATTTTCCACCCTTTTGTTAAATATTGCAGTATATATTAACAAACAAAGAGAAAATAAAATAGATAGAGTAAAATGGCGAGTGAAAGCAGCTTTAAGAGGTGTGTTCATCCCTGCCCACGCTACATCACGAGCGGGGATACACACTCTCTTTGTGTAGCCTGCTTGGGAGCGCAGCATGCCCAGGCAGCCCTCGAGGGGGCTGCTTGCGAGCACTGTGAGCGTATGCCACTGAGAACGCTGCGCTCCCGCCGGGCACTCTTCGAGGAGGGTGCCTCGGCTCGTGTTCCCCGCGGCTCTGGTCCCGCTGCTGCCGAGGCAGAGCGGTGGCTTCAGTCGTGGGGTTCACACATGGACTTTACAGAGGGGTTTGAGACGGGCCCAGCCTTATCTCAGCCCTCACCTGTATCGTCCAGTGTCTCGTCTCGGGGTTTGGAAGCCCGCTCTGCGGTCTCTTCCTCCCTGGGCGGGGCACCGGTGCTCCAACTATCCAGCTCTGAGGAGGTGGACGTTGAGAGCATTGCGACTGAAGACTCGCCACTTCAGTCACCCGCTAGTGAGTTGAGGTTCTCACGAGAGCTGTGGCCAGGTTAAATATAAAAATAAGAAATGACTGGCTGGCTGAAATATCTGAATCCCATCGAAATCAGAGAGAACGAAATTAGATGAGCGATTCCTGCCCTCTCGTGCAAAGCATCAACGTCCTGCCATTCTTCCCTGACCTGCACACCGAGGTGTCTAGGTCATGGAGGAAACAAGCGGTATCACATAGAGTGTTCAGCCCACATACATCTGCATATAGTAATATATTTGGGCTGAGACACTATGGTTATGGGGCGATGCCGAAGATCGAAGAGACGCTTGCGAGCTATCTCTCGCCTTCAGCTGCATCGTCCCTGGCATTTCCCCTCCGAAGGAAATCGGTGCTTACCTCAGCACACGGTACCCGTCTTCCTTCGGTGCCCACAGGGGGCCGCGCTGCTAACCCCGCCGCAATGTCAGGGCGCAGAGGGTCTCCGCGGGCCACCTGAGGGTGGTCCGCCCCCTCCTCGGAGGGCATGCGAGCAGTCAGGTCAGGTGTTCCCTGCCGGTTCGCCGTTTCAGGGCACTGCACTCGCTGCTCAAATTACACCAGAGGCCAGCCTCGAGAGGCTGGTTCCCTTAGTTTCCCCTCCGTGGGAAGATGGTGCTTACCTCAGCATACGGTACCCGTCTTCCTTCGGTACCCTCAAGGGGCCGCGCTGCCAACCCCGCCGCAATGTCGGGGCGCAGAGGGTCTCCGCGGGCCACCTGAGGGTGGTCCGCCCCCTCCTCGGAGGGCAGGGGAAACAAAAGGACGCTGAGGGTAGTCCCCTCCGAAGGGAAACGGTGTTTACCTCTGCCTACGGTACCCGTTGTCCTGCAGCGCCCTCTGGGGGCCGCGCTGCCAACCCCGCCGCAATGCCGGGGCGCAGACGGTCCCCGCGGGCCACTCGAGGGTGGTCCGCTCCCCCTTCGGGGGGCTCCCGAGCAGTCAAGTCAGTCGTTCCCTGCCGGTCCGCCGCTTCAGGGCACTGTGCTTGTTGCTCAAAATACACCAGAGGCCAGCCTCGAGAGGCTGGTTCCCTTAGTAGATTTTCTAGACGAGTGGAAACGTCTATCAAATATATCTCAGTGGGTCCTGCAGATAATAGAAAAGGGGTACGCCATTCAGTTCAGAAGTCGGCCACCTCCTTTCTGCGGTGTCCTACCTACAGAGTGGGGCCCGGAGCAGGCTCTGGTAATGGCACAGGAAGTAGAGACACTCCTGCAAAAAGGGGCTATAGAGAGGGTTCCCCCTCCCAGCAGGGAGTCTGGCTTTTACAGCCATTACTTCATCGTGCCGAAGAAGGATGGGGGCTTACGCCCGATATTAGATCTGCGGCTATTGAATCGCTCGGTGGCCAAGCTCAAATTCAAGATGCTTACACTCAGACAGATTGTAGCGCAGGTCAAATCGGAGGATTGGTTTGTCACCATAGACCTCAAAGATGCGTATTTTCATGTCTCCATCCTTCCACATCACAGGAAGTTCCTGAGGTTTGCCTTCGGGGGAGAGGCATACCAATATCGTGTACTTCCCTTCGGTCTAGCACTGTCACCCCGCACGTTCACCAAGTGTGTGGATGCAGCTCTGGCGCCGCTGCGTCTACAGGGCATCCGCATACTGAACTATATCGACGACTGGCTGATTCTAGCGAATACAGAGCAGATGGCGGTTCAGCATCGAGATGCTGTTCTCGCCCATATGTCGAAGCTGGGGTTGAGGCTGAACGCCAAGAAGAGTGTGCTTTCTCCGGCTCAGAGAACCACTTTTCTAGGTGTGAACTGGGACTCGGTAATTATGCGGGCGCAATTATCGCCAACACGCATAGCATCGATCCTGGCAGCCGCCAAAGAACAGAAGCTAGGCCGAGCCGTCACTGTGAAACGGTTCCAGAAACTGTTAGGTCTCATGGCAGCAGCGTCCAACGTGATACCTTTTGGCCTACTGTACATGAGGCCACTGCAGTGGTGGCTCAAAACAAAAGGGTTCTCCCCGAGGGGAAATCCGCTCCGCACGATCAAAGTCACGCGGCGATGCCTACGTGCTCTGGTCATGTGGAAAAGCCCGGGGTTTTTATCTCAGGGTCCCGTGTTGGGGGCTCATGTTCGTCGCGTAACGCTAACGACAGATGCCTCTCTCACGGGCTGGGGGGGCGACCATGAGTGGTCGCTCATCCCAGGGTCTATGGCAGGAACATCAGCGGCACTGGCACGTAAATCGGCTAGAGATGCTCGCAGTGTTTCTTGCATTGAAACAGTTCCTGCCCGACCTCAAGGGGCCACCATGTGCAGACAACACATCGGTGGTCGTCTATATAAATCACCAGGGGGGTCTGAGGTCCCGTCCGTTGGACAATTGGCACATCGGATCCTCCTGTGGGCCCAAGGGAAATTGCTGTCAGTCAGAGCAGTATATATCCCGGGGGTCCTGAATCAGGAAGCAGACAGCCTGTCGAGGCAGGGGCCGAGGCCCGGGGAATGGAGACTCCACCCAGAAGTGGTGGAGCTCCTATGGAAGGTATATGGGAGCTATTTGCTTCGGCGGAGAGTTCTCACTGCCCGCAGTGGTTTCTCTGACCCATCCAGCCCCGCTGGGGTTGGATGCCATGGTACAGGGGTGGCCGAGGCTACCTCTGTACGCCTTCCCCCCGATTGTCTTGCTTCCAGGAGTTCTGGAGAGGGTACGCCGGGACGGGGCCCAGGTACTCCTAGTGGCTCAGTACTGGCCGACCCGAGTATGGTTTTCGGACCTGATATCTTTCCTGGAAGGCTCTCCGATGGAGATTCCGACCAGGAGGGATCTTCTCTCTCAGGCGGGCGGGAGATTCCTGCACCCACGCCCAGAGATGTGGAAACTGTGGGCCTGGCCTCTGAGGGGGCTAGGCTCATAGAGGAAGGTCTCTCGGCCGAGGTCGTAGAGACCATCCTTCACTCCAGAGCTCCGTCCACGAGGAAACTGTACGCTCTGAAAGGGAAACTTTTCTCAGCATGGTGCAGAGAACGCCAGTGGGACCCAGTTAACTGCCCGGTTGGTACAGTGCTGGAGTTTCTGCAGGCAAGGTTCTCGGCAGGGTTGACCCCCTCCACAATAGAGGCGTACGTGGCGGCCTTGGGTGCCGTCCACGTCCCTTTGGGTGGAGTGTCTTGGGAAGACACCCTCTGATTACACGTTTCCTCCGTGGCACTTTAAGGTTGAGGCCTGTTATGCACTCGAGGGTCCCAGCATGGGACTTAGCCTGTGTTTTGCGGGGCTTGTCCGAGCCTCCGTTTGAACCCTTGTAGGAGGTGTCGGATAAGTTCCTCACCTCAGGACTATATTCCTGTTGGCTATTTCATCTCTCAAAAGAATAAGAGATATTCAGTCCCTGTCTGTAGGGCCCTCATGTCTAGAGTTTGCGCCGGGGATTGCTCATCCCAGGCCGGGTTATGTCCCCAAGGTTCCTACGAGCCCACGGGGCCCCTTTACTCTTCAAGCATTCTGTCCTCCTCCTTTCACGACGTCAGACCAGGAAGATTAATCTGCTGTGCCCTGTTAGAGCACTAGATACTATGTCCACAGAGCTGCCCTGTGGAGGAAAACTGATCAGCTGTTTGTCTGTTTCGGGCCCCCTAAGAAGGGGCCCCAGTATCTAAGCAGAGGATGAGCAAGTGAGTGGTCGAGGCCATCTCACTTGCTTATGAGGCGGCCGGGCAGCAGTCTCCACTGGCTGTCCGGACGCATTCAACCAGGGGTATGGCTGCTTCTTAAGCACTTTTGTCTGGGGCTTCCCTCCACGATATTTGTAAACGCGGCCGGATGGTCGTCTCCTTTAACTTTCGTCAGGTTCTATGAACTAGACCTGGCATCTACAGTTGGGGCACAGGTACTCTCGTAACCGTGTGCGCTTCGGCTTCACACATACGAGACACTTGGTCCTATGGCGATGTGGGTATAAGCGTTCTCACAGCGTTTCGACGCAGCTCGAGTTCCCCGAAAGGGAACGTCTCAGGTTACGTATGTAACCCTAGTTCCCTGAGGGAACGAGACGCTGCGTCGCTCTGCCATACTCCCGGCGTGTCCGTGATCACTTACTTCAGGCTTTATCAGAAGCTAGTTCCTGTTTGTGATCGCGGACCTTTTATAGTCTCCGGTTGATGACGTCATCACGTCGGCGACGTCACCACGTCGGTGACGTCATCACGTCGGCGACGATCGATCTTTTTTCCGATGGAATGGTTCTACAGGCGCTTCACGACGCATTAACGCAGAGGCGTTCTCACAGCGTTTCGACGCAGCGTCTCGTTCCCTCAGGGAACTAGGGTTACATACGTAACCTGAGACGATTTTTTGCAGT
This sequence comes from Pseudorasbora parva, assembly GCF_024679245.1. NCBI lineage: Eukaryota > Metazoa > Chordata > Actinopteri > Cypriniformes > Gobionidae > Pseudorasbora > Pseudorasbora parva. The sequence goes on from NC_090192.1 coordinate 17,067,027, forward strand.
TTGACTGCACTTTTCTCCAACAATATACAGTAAAATGACTTGTAAATAAATACAGTAATAGTTAGGGTCACTTTGAACAAATTTCAAATGACAGAATGGACAAACCTATAAAGGAAAGAATTTTTATGAATTTTTGAAAATTGGAAAGTGCAAGTGCTTGAATGAATTTTTGGGAGAGTTTGACTGCACTTTTCTCTAAAACTATACAGTTAAATTACTTGTAAATAAATACAGTAATAGTCGTTGTCACTCTGAACAAATATCAAATGACAGAATGAGCAAACCTATAAAGGAAAGATTTTTATGAATTTTTGAAAATTGGACACAGTGTCAGTGTTTGAATAGACAGATTTTTTGCAGTTTGACTGCACTTTTCTCCAACAATATACAGTAAAATGACTTGTAAATAAATACAGTAATAGTTAGTGTCACTTTGAACAAATTTTAAATGACAGAATGGGCAAAACTATAAAGGAAAGATTTTTATGAATTTTTGAAAATTGGACACAGTGTCAGTGTTTGAATAGACAGATTTTTTGCAGTTTGACTGCACTTTTCTCCAACAATATACAGTAAAATGACTTGTAAATAAATACAGTAATAGTTAGGGTCACTTTGAACAAATTTCAAATGACAGAATGGACAAACCTATAAAGGAAAGAATTTTTATGAATTTTTGAAAATTGGAAAGTGCAAGTGCTTGAATGAATTTTTGGGAGAGTTTGACTGCACTTTTCTCTAAAACTATACAGTTAAATTACTTGTAAATAAATACAGTAATAGTCGTTGTCACTCTGAACAAATATCAAATGACAGAATGAGCAAACCTATAAAGGAAAGAATTTTATGAATTTTTGAAAATTGGACACCGTGTAAGTGTTTGAATTGACAGAATTTTTGCAGTTTGACTGCACTTTTCTCCAGAAATATACAGTAAAATGACTTGTAAATAAATACAGTAAAAGTTAGGGTCACTTTGAACAAATTTCAAATGACAGAATGGGCAAACCTATAAAGGAAAGATTTTTATGAATTTTTGAAAATTGGACACAGTGTCAGTGTTTGAATAGACAGATTTTTTGCAGTTTGACTGCACTTTTCTCCAACAATATACAGTAAAATGACTTGTAAATAAATACAGTAATAGTTAGTGTCACTTTGAACAAATTTTAAATGACAGAATGGGCAAACCTATAAAGGACATATTTATACGAATTTTTGAAAATTGGACAGTGCAAGTGCTTGAATGAATTTTTGGGAGAGTTTGACTGCACTTTTCTCCAAAACTATACAGTTAAATTACTTGTAAATAAATACAGTAATAGTCGTTGTCACTCTGAACAAATATAAAATGACAGAATGAGCAAACCTATAAAGGAAAGAATTTTATGAATTTTTGAAAATTGGACACCGTGTAAGTGTTTGAATAGACAGATTTTTTGCAATTTGACTGCACTTTTCTCCAACAATATACAGTAAAATGACTTGTAAATAAATACAGTAATAGTCAGGGTCACTTTGAACAAATATCAAATGACAGAATGGGCAAACCTATAAAGGACATATTTTTACGAATTTTTGAAAATTGGACAGTGCAATTGCTTGAATGAATTTTTGGGTGAGTTTGACTGCACTTTTCTCCAAAACTATACAGTTAAATTACTTGTAAATAAATACAGTAATAGTCGTTGTCACGCTGAACAAATATCAAATGACAGAATGAGCAAACCTGAAAAGGAAAGAATTTTATTAATTTTTGAAAAATGGACACAGTGTAAATGTTTGAATAGACAGAATTTTTGCAGTTTGACTGCACTTTTCTCCAAAACTCTACAGTTAAATTACTTGTAAATAAATACAGTAATAGTCGTTGTCACGCTCAACAAATATCAAATGACAGAATGAGCAAACCTATAAAGGAAAGAATTTTATGAATTTTTGAAAATCGGACACAGTGTAAGTAATTGAATAGACAGATTTTTTGCAGTTTGACTGGACTTTTCTCCAACAATATACAGTAAAATGACTTGTAAATAAATACAGTAATAGTCAGGGTCACTTTGAACAAATATCAAAAGACAGAATGAGCAAACCTATAAAGGAAAGAATGTTATTAATTTTTGAAAAATGGACACAGTGTAAATGTTTTAATAGACAGAATTTTTGCAGTTTGACTGCACTTTTCTCCAAAACTATACAGTTAAATTACTTGTAAATAAATACAGTAATAGTCATTGTCACGCTCAACAAATATCAAATGACAGAATGAGCAAACCTATAAAGGAAAGAATTTTATGAATTTTTGAAAATATGACACAGTGTAAGTTATTGAATAGACAGATTTTTTGCAGTTTGACTGGACTTTTCTCCAACAATATACAGTAAAATGACTTGTAAATAAATACAGTAATAGTCAGGGTCACTTTGAACAAATATCAAAAGACAGAATGAGCAAACCTATAAAGGAAAGAATGTTATTAATTTTTGAAAAATGGACACAGTGTAAATGTTTTAATAGACATAATTTTTGCAGTTTGACTGCACTTTTCTCCAAAAATATACAGTAAAATGACTTGTAAATAAATACAGTAATAGTCAGGGTCACTTTGAACAAATTTCAAATGACAGAATGGGCAAACCTATAAAGGAAAGAATTGTATGAATTTTTGAAAATTGGACACAGTGTAAGTGTTTGAATTGACAGATTTTTTGCAGTTTGACTGCACTTTTCTCCAACAAAATACAGTAAAATGACTTGTAAATAAATACAGTAATAGTTAGGGTCACTTTGAACAAATTTTAAATGACAGAATGGGCAAACCTATAATGGACATATTTTTTACGAATTTTTGAAAATTGGACAGTGCAAGTGCTTGAATGAATTTTTGGGAGAGTTTGACTGCACTTTTCTCCAAAACTATACAGTTAAATTACTTGTAAATAAATACAGTAATAGTCGTTGTCACTCTGAACAAATATCAAATGACAGAATGAGCAAACCTATAAAGGAAAGAATTTTATGAATTTTTGAAAATTGGACACCGTGCAAGTGTTTGAATTGACAGAATTTTTGCAGTTTGACTGCCCTTTTCTCCAAAAATATACAGTAAAATGACTTGTAAATAAATACAGTAATAGTCAGGGTCACTTTGAACAAATATCAAATGACAGAATAAGCAAACCTATAAAGGAAAGAATTGTATGAATTTTTGAAAAATGGACACAGTGTAAATGTTTGAATAGACAGAATTTTTGCAGTTTGACTGCACTTTTCTCCAACAATTTACAGTAAAATGACTTGTAAATAAATACAGTAATAGTAAGGGTCACTTTAAACAAATTTCAAATGACAGAATGGGCAAGCCTATAAAGGAAAGATTTTTATGAATTTTTGAATATTGGACACAGTGTAAGTGTTTGAATAGACAGATTTTTTGCAGTTTGACTGCACTTTTCTCCAACAATATACAGTAAAATGACTTGTAAATAAATACAGTAATAGTTAGGGTCACTTTAAACAAATTTCAAATGACAGAATGGGCAAACCTATAAAGGACATATTTTTATGAATTTTTGAAAATTGGACACAGTGTAAGTGTTTGAATAGACAGATTTTTTGCAGTTTGACTGCACTTTTCTCCAACAACATACATTAAAATGACTTGTAAATAAATACAGTAATAGTCAGGGTCACATTGAACAAATATCAAATGACAGAATGGGCAAACCTATAAAGGAAAGATTTTTATGAATTTTTGAAAATTGGACAGTGCAAGTGCTTAAATGAATTTTTTTCTGGAGAGTTTGACTGCACTTTTCTCCAAAACTATACAGTTAAATTACTTGTAAATACATACAGTAATAGTCGTTGTCACGCTGAACAAATATCAAATGACAGAATGAGCAAACCTATAAAGGAAAGAATTTTATGAATTTTTGAAAATTGGACACCGTGCAAGTGTTTGAATTGACAGAATTTTTGCAGTTTGACTGCCCTTTTCTCCAAAAATATACAGTAAAATGACTTGTAAATAAATACAGTAATAGTCAGGGTCACTTTGAACAAATATCAAATGACAGAATAAGCAAACCTATAAAGGAAAGAATTGTATGAATTTTTGAAAAATGGACACAGTGTAAATGTTTGAATAGACAGAATTTTTGCAGTTTGACTGGACTTTTCTCCAACAATATACAGTAAAATGACTTGTAAATAAATACAGTAATAGTTAGGGTCACTTTGAACAAATTTCAAATGACAGAATGGGCAAACCTATAAAGGAAAGAATTTTTATGAATTTTTGAAAATTGGACAGTGCAAGTGCTTGAATGAATTTTTGGGAGAGTTTGACTGCACTTTTCTCCAAAACTATACAGTTAAATTACTTGTAAATAAATACAGTAATAGTCGTTGTCACTCTGAACAAATATCAAATGACAGAATGAGCAAACCTATAAAGGAAAAAATTTTATGAATTTTTGAAAATTGGACACCGTGTAAGTGTTGGAATTGACAGAATTTTTGCAGTTCGACTGCACTTTTCTCCAAAAAAATACAGTAAAATGAGTTGTAAATAAATACAGTAATAGTCAGGGTCACTTTGAACAAATATCAAATGACAGAATGGGCAAGCCTATAAAGGAAAGGATTTTATGAATTTTTGAAAATTGGACACCGTGCAAGTGTTTGAATTGACAGAATTTTTGCAGTTTGACTGCCCTTTTCTCCAAAAATATACAGTAAAATGACTTGTAAATAAATACAGTAATAGTCAGGGTCACTTTGAACAAATATCAAATGACAGAATAAGCAAACCTATAAAGGAAAGAATTGTATGAATTTTTGAAAAATGGACACAGTGTAAATGTTTGAATAGACAGAATTTTTGCAGTTTGACTGCACTTTTCTCCAACAATTTACAGTAAAATGACTTGTAAATAAATACAGTAATAGTAAGGGTCACTTTAAACAAATTTCAAATGACAGAATGGGCAAACCTATAAAGGAAAGATTTTTATGAATTTTTGAAAATTGGACACAGTGTAAGTGTTTGAATAGACAGATTTTTTGCAGTTTGACTGCACTTTTCTCCAACAATATACAGTAAAATGACTTGTAAATAAATACAGTAATAGTTAGGGTCACTTTGAACAAATATCAAATGACAGAATGGGCAAACCTATAAAGGAAAGATTTTTATGAATTTTTGAAAATTGGACAGTGCAAGTGCTTGAATGAATTTTTGGGAGAGTTTGACTGCACTTTTCTCCAAAACTATACAGTTAAATTACTTGTAAATAAATACAGTAATAGTCGTTGTCACTCTGAACAAATATCAAATGACAGAATGAGCAAATCTTATAAAGGAAAGAATTTTATGAATTTTTTAAAATTGGACACCGTGCAATTGTTTGAATTGACAGAATTTTTGCAGTTTGATTGCACTTTTCTCCAAAAATATACAGTAAAATGAGTTGTAAATAAATACAGTAATAGTCAGGGTCACTTTGAACAAATATCAAATGACAGAATGGGTAAGCCTATAAAGGAAAGATTTTTATGAATTTTTGAAAATTGGACAGTGTAAGTGTTTGAATAGACAGATTTTTTTGCAGTTTGACTGCACTTTTCTCCAAAAATATACAGTAAAATGACTTGTAAATAAATACAGTAATAGTTAGGGTAACTTTGAACAAATTTCAATTGACAGAATGGGCAAACCTATAAAGGAAAGATTTTTATGAATTTTTGAAAAATGGACACAGTGTAAGTGTTTGAATAGACAGATTTTTTGCAGTTTGACTGCACTTTTCTCCAACAATATACAGTAAAATGACTTGTAAATAAATACAGTAATAGTCAGGGTCACTTTGAACAAATATCAAATGACAGAATGGGCAAACCTATAAAGGAAAGATTTTTATGAATTTTTGAAAATTGGACAGTGCAAGTGCTTGAATGAATTTTTGGGAGAGTTTGACTGCACTTTTCTCCAAAACTATACAGTTAAATTACTTGTAAATAAATACAGTAATAGTCGTTGTCACTCTGAACAAATATCAAATGACAGAATGAGCAAACCTATAAAGGAAAGAATTTTATGAATTTTTGAAAATTGGACACCGTGTAAGTGTTGGAATTGACAGAATTTTTGCAGTTTGACTGCACTTTTCTCCAAAAAAATACAGTAAAATTAGTTGTAAATAAATACAGTAATAGTCAGGGTCACTTTGAACAAATATCAAATGACAGAATGGGCAAGCCTATAAAGGAAAGGATTTTATGAATTTTTGAAAATTGGACACCGTGCAAGTGTTTGAATTGACAGAATTTTTGCAGTTTGACTGCCCTTTTCTCCAAAAATATACAGTAAAATGACTTGTAAATAAATACAGTAATAGTCAGGGTCACTTTGAACAAATATCAAATGACAGAATAAGCAAACCTATAAAGGAAAGAATTGTATGAATTTTTGAAAAATGGACACAGTGTAAATGTTTGAATAGACAGAATTTTTGCAGTTTGACTGCACTTTTCTCCAACAATTTACAGTAAAATGACTTGTAAATAAATACAGTAATAGTAAGGGTCACTTTAAACAAATTTCAAATGACAGAATGGGCAAGCCTATAAAGGAAAGATTTTTATGAATTTTTGAATATTGGACACAGTGTAAGTGTTTGAATAGACAGATTTTTTGCAGTTTGACTGCACTTTTCTCCAACAATATACAGTAAAATGACTTGTAAATAAATACAGTAATAGTTAGGGTCACTTTAAACAAATTTCAAATGACAGAATGGGCAAACCTATAAAGGACATATTTTTATGAATTTTTGAAAATTGGACACAGTGTAAGTGTTTGAATAGACAGATTTTTTGCAGTTTGACTGCACTTTTCTCCAACAACATACATTAAAATGACTTGTAAATAAATACAGTAATAGTCAGGGTCACATTGAACAAATATCAAATGACAGAATGGGCAAACCTATAAAGGAAAGATTTTTATGAATTTTTGAAAATTGGACAGTGCAAGTGCTTAAATGAATTTTTTTCTGGAGAGTTTGACTGCACTGTTCTCCAAAACTATACAGTTAAATTACTTGTAAATACATACAGTAATAGTCGTTGTCACGCTGAACAAATATCAAATGACAGAATGAGCAAACCTATAAAGGAAAGAATTTTATGAATTTTTGAAAATTGGACACCGTGCAAGTGTTTGAATTGACAGAATTTTTGCAGTTTGACTGCCCTTTTCTCCAAAAATATACAGTAAAATGACTTGTAAATAAATACAGTAATAGTCAGGGTCACTTTGAACAAATATCAAATGACAGAATAAGCAAACCTATAAAGGAAAGAATTGTATGAATTTTTGAAAAATGGACACAGTGTAAATGTTTGAATAGACAGAATTTTTGCAGTTTGACTGGACTTTTCTCCAACAATATACAGTAAAATGACTTGTAAATAAATACAGTAATAGTTAGGGTCACTTTGAACAAATTTCAAATGACAGAATGGGCAAACCTATAAAGGAAAGATTTTTATGAATTTTTGAAAATTGGACAGTGCAAGTGCTTAAATGAATTTTTTTCTGGAGAGTTTGACTGCACTGTTCTCCAAAACTATACAGTTAAATTACTTGTAAATACATACAGTAATAGTCGTTGTCACGCTGAACAAATATCAAATGACAGAATGAGCAAACCTATAAAGGAAAGAATTTTATGAATTTTTGAAAATTGGACACCGTGCAAGTGTTTGAATTGACAGAATTTTTGCAGTTTGACTGCCCTTTTCTCCAAAAATATACAGTAAAATGACTTGTAAATAAATACAGTAATAGTCAGGGTCACTTTGAACAAATATCAAATGACAGAATAAGCAAACCTATAAAGGAAAGAATTGTATGAATTTTTGAAAAATGGACACAGTGTAAATGTTTGAATAGACAGAATTTTTGCAGTTTGACTGGACTTTTCTCCAACAATATACAGTAAAATGACTTGTAAATAAATACATTAATAGTTAGGGTCACTTTGAACAAATTTCAAATGACAGAATGAGCAAACCTATAAAGGAAAGAATTTTTATGAATTTTTGAAAATTGGACAGTGCAAGTGCTTGAATGAATTTTTGGGAGAGTTTGACTGCACTTTTCTCCAAAACTATACAGTTAAATTACTTGTAAATAAATACAGTAATAGTCGTTGTCACTCTGAACAAATATCAAATGACAGAATGAGCAAACCTATAAAGGAAAGAATTTTATGAATTTTTGAAAAATGGACACCGTGTAAGTGTTTGAATTGACAGAATTTTTGCAGTTTGACTGCACTTTTCTCCAACAATATACAGTAAAATGACTTGTAAATAAATACAGTAATAGTCAGGCTCACATTGAACAAATATCAAATGACAGAATGGGCAAACCTATAAAGGAAAGATTTTTATGAATTTTTGAAAATTGGACACCGTGCAAGTGTTTGAATTGACAGAATTTTTGCAGTTTGATTGCACTTTTCTCCAAAAATATACAGTAAAATGAGTTGTAAATAAATACAGTATTAGTCAGGGTCACTTTGAACAAATATCAAATGACAGAATGGGCAAGCCTATAAAGGAAAGATTTTTATGAATTTTTGAAAATTGGACAGTGTAAGTGTTTGAATAGACAGATTTTTTTGCGGTTTGACTGCACTTTTCTCCAACAATATACAGTAAAATGACTTGTAAATAAATACAGTAATAGTTAGGGTAACTTTGAACAATTTTCAATTGACAGAATGGGCAAACCTATAAAGGAAAGATTTTTATGAATTTTTGAAAAATGGACACAGTGTAAGAGTTTGAATAGACAGATTTTTTGCAGTTTGACTGCACTTTTCTCCAACAATATAAAGTAAAATGACTTGTAAATAAATACAGTAATAGTCAGGGTCACTTTGAACAAATATCAAATGACAGAATGGGCAAACCTATAAAGGAAAGATTTTTATGAATTTTTGAAAATTGGACACCGTGTAAGTGTTGGAATTGACAGAATTTTTGCAGTTTGACTGCACTTTTCTCCAAAAAAATACAGTAAAATGAGTTGTAAATAAATACAGTAATAGTCAGGGTCACTTTGAACAAATATCAAATGACAGAATGGGCAAGCCTATAAAGTAAAGGATTTTATGAATTTTTGAAAATTGGACACCGTGCAAGTGTTTGAATTGACAGAATTTTTGCAGTTTGACTGCCCTTTTCTCCAAAAATATACAGTAAAATGACTTGTAAATAAATACAGCAATAGTCAGGGTCACTTTGAACAAATATCAAATGACAGAATGGGCAAACCTATAAAGGAAAGAATTTTTATGAATTTTTGAAAATTGGACAGTGCAAGTGCTTGAATGAATTTTTGGGAGAGTTTGACTGCACTTTTCTCCAAAACTATACAGTTAAATTACTTGTAAATAAATACAGTAATAGTCGTTGTCACTCTGAACAAATATCAAATGACAGAATGAGCAAACCTATAAAGGAAAAAATTTTATGAATTTTTGAAAATTGGACACCGTGTAAGTGTTGGAATTGACAGAATTTTTGCAGTTCGACTGCACTTTTCTCCAAAAAAATACAGTAAAATGAGTTGTAAATAAATACAGTAATAGTCAGGGTCACTTTGAACAAATATCAAATGACAGAATGGGCAAGCCTATAAAGGAAAGGATTTTATGAATTTTTGAAAATTGGACACCGTGCAAGTGTTTGAATTGACAGAATTTTTGCAGTTTGACTGCCCTTTTCTCCAAAAATATACAGTAAAATGACTTGTAAATAAATACAGTAATAGTCAGGGTCACTTTGAACAAATATCAAATGACAGAATAAGCAAACCTATAAAGGAAAGAATTGTATGAATTTTTGAAAAATGGACACAGTGTAAATGTTTGAATAGACAGAATTTTTGCAGTTTGACTGCACTTTTCTCCAACAATTTACAGTAAAATGACTTGTAAATAAATACAGTAATAGTAAGGGTCACTTTAAACAAATTTCAAATGACAGAATGGGCAAACCTATAAAGGAAAGATTTTTATGAATTTTTGAAAATTGGACACAGTGTAAGTGTTTGAATAGACAGATTTTTTGCAGTTTGACTGCACTTTTCTCCAACAATATACAGTAAAATGACTTGTAAATAAATACAGTAATAGTCAGGGTCACATTGAACAAATATCAAATGACAGAATGGGCAAACCTATAAAGGAAAGATTTTTATGAATTTTTGAAAATTGGACAGTGCAAGTGCTTGAATGAATTTTTGGGAGAGTTTGACTGCACTTTTCTCCAAAACTATACAGTTAAATTACTTGAAAATAAATACAGTAATAGTCGTTGTCACTCTGAACAAATATCAAATGACAGAATGAGCAAACCTATAAAGGAAAGAATTTTATGAATTTTTGAAAATTGGACACCGTGCAAGTGTTTGAATTGACAGAATTTTTGCAGTTTGACTGCACTTTTCTCCAAAAATATACAGTAAAATGAGTTGTAAATAAATACAGTAATAGTCAGGGTCACTTTGAACAAATATCAAATGACAGAATGGGCAAGCCTATAAAGGAAAGATTTTTATGAATATTTGAAAATTGGATAGTGTAAGTGTTTGAATAGACAGATTTTTTGCAGTTTGACTGCACTTTTCTCCAACAATATACAGTAAAATGACTTGTAAATAAATACAGTAATAGTCAGGGTCACATTGAACAAATATCAAATGACAGAATGGGCAAACCTATAAAGGAAAGATTTTTATGAATTTTTGAAAATTGGACAGTGCAAGTGCTTGAATGAATTTTTGGGAGAGTTTGACTGCACTTTTCTCCAAAACTATACAGTTAAATTACTTGAAAATAAATACAGTAATAGTCGTTGTCACTCTGAACAAATATCAAATGACAGAATGAGCAAACCTATAAAGGAAAGAATTTTATGAATTTTTGAAAATTGGACACCGTGCAAGTGTTTGAATTGACAGAATTTTTGCAGTTTGACTGCACTTTTCTCCAAAAATATACAGTAAAATGAGTTGTAAATAAATACAGTAATAGTCAGGGTCACTTTGAACAAATATCAAATGACAGAATGGGCAAGCCTATAAAGGAAAGATTTTTATGAATATTTGAAAATTGGATAGTGTAAGTGTTTGAATAGACAGATTTTTTTGCAGTTTGACTGCACTTTTCTCCAACAATATACAGTAAAATGACTTGTAAATAAATACAGTAATAGTTAGGGTAACTTTGAACAAATTTCAATTGACAGAATGGGCAAACCTATAAAGGAAAGATTTTTATGAATTTTTGAAAATTGGACACAGTGTAAGTTTTTGAATAGACAGATTTTTTGCAGTTTGACTGCACTTTTCTCCAACAATATACAGTAAAATGACTTGTAAATAAATACAGTAATAGTCAGGGTCACTTTGAACAAATATCAAATGACAGAATGGGCAAGCCTATAAAGTAAAGGATTTTATGAATTTTTGAAAATTGGACACCGTGCAAGTGTTTGAATTGACAGAATTTTTGCAGTTTGACTGCCCTTTTCTCCAAAAATATACAGTAAAATGACTTGTAAATAAATACAGCAATAGTCAGGGTCACTTTGAACAAATATCAAATGACAGAATAAGCAAACCTATAAAGGAAAGAATTGTATGAATTTTTGAAAAATGGACACAGTGTAAATGTTTGAATAGACAGAATTTTTGCAGTTTGACTGCACTTTTCTCCAACAATTTACAGTAAAATGACTTGTAAATAAATACAGTAATAGTAAGGGTCACTTTAAACAAATTTCAAATTACAGAATGGGCAAACCTATAAAGGAAAGATTTTTATGAATTTTTGAAAATCGGACACAGTGTAAGTGTTTGAATAGACAGATTTTTTTGCAGTTTGACTGCACTTTTCTCCAACAATATACTGTAAAATGACTTGTAAATAAATACAGTAATAGTCAGGGTCACATTGAACAAATATCAAATGACAGAATGGGCAAACCTATAAAGGAAAGATTTTTATGAATTTTTGAAAATTGGACAGTGCAAGTGCTTGAATGAATTTTTGGGAGAGTTTGACTGCACTTTTCTCCAAAACTATACAGTTAAATTACTTGAAAATAAATACAGTAATAGTCGTTGTCACTCTGAACAAATATCAAATGACAGAATGAGCAAACCTATAAAGGAAAGAATTTTATGAATTTTTGAAAATTGGACACCGTGCAAGTGTTTGAATTGACAGAATATTTGCAGTTTGACTGCACTTTTCTCCAAAAAAATACAGTAAATGATGTGGCAAGGGGGGCGTGGTTCAGCGAGGTCTGCAGCGGGAGAGAGAGCCGCGGGATGAGCGGTAAGTGAGTGGGTTGGATGCAGATTGATAACACCTGTCTCTTGTTCCAGTAATGGGCGTGGAGAGAGGTTAAAACGCTGATGGAATCGGAAGCAAGGGAGAGAGAGACGGACTACTGACGCACCCCCTGAGACTCTGAGTTGACCCGGAAGCCGGAAGTGCCGAGACCCGGAAGTGAAACTGTTATTGAGTGAATGAAGAAAAGAGTCACACTGATGTGTGCGCTTTGTTGTTTGAGTTTAAATAAAAGACGTCAGCAGTCCAAAGCCGATCCCTTTGTCCTCTTCCTTTCCTTACTTATCGAACTTTGCTACACTGGTGCCGATACCCGGGAAGGAAGTAGGACCGAGCCGCCGCCATGCAAACACCGTCCTCCACCCCACTTGCGGAGGTCATCTCGTCCCTCGCGGTCCTACACCGCGAGCAACATCAGGCACTGCTGGACCTTAGGACGGATCAGGAACGAAGATTTGCGGCGATCGTCCAAGGCCAGCAGGAGGACCGCGAGAGGTTCCGGAGCTGGCTCGACCGGGAGGCTCGCCCCGAGGCCGCCGGGCAGACCGGCGCACCGGTTCACGTGCCGTTGCACAAGATGGGGCCACAGGACTATATATATATATATATATATATATATATATATATATATATATATATATATATATATATATATATATATATATATATATATAATATAAAATTGTTTTCCCTCTCTCACTGCCCTCTGTCCTGCATGCACGGGGGTAGTCCCAAGTCAGGGGTTGTGCAGGAACTTTGTGCTGTGTTGGACCCCGCTCTCTGGGCGACGAAAGTCACCGCACACTCCCTGTGTCAGGCGATGTCCACACTAGTGGTCCAGGAACAGGGGGCTAACCTGGCAGATATGCGTGAGAAAAAAGCCTGTCTGTCGGGCTGGCCTCCTCGGCAACACCATCGAGAACTTTGCCCAGCAGTTCTTGGTGGCCCAGAAGCAGACGGAGGCGTTGCACCACCCGGTAGTCGGTTGCAGCACCTCTGCCAGCTTGCCGCCGAGGGCATTCCCCCTCCCAGAGTCCTGCAACGGGTCGGGTACCCGCGGGTATCCGCGGGTACCCGCATAAAAGTGTCTAAAACGGGTGGATTGTGACATTTATAAAATTCACGGGCGGGGATGCGGGCGGATAATTAACTCTGTGCGGGCGGGTAGTTGCGTGTATGGGCGGATAAAAAATATGTGCAATATTTCTGTGGCAAAGTGAACGAGAGAGAGAGAGAGAGCGAGAGCGAGACCAGGGCGTGATTGTGAATGAGCGTCACCTGCGAGCCACACCGGTCTCGAGTCCTCTGAGGGAGCTCGGAAGCATATAAGGATGAGAGATCACCACACCTGGATTTGACGTTGAGTTGTGTTTGTTTTATTATGTGTGTGTCTGGCAGTTGTCAGTGAGGGGCTGCCCACGTTACTTTCGTTTTGTTTGGTTAAAGTCTTTTAAATGTTCGCCGGTTTCCGCCTCCTTCTTCCCCCATCGAACATATTGTAGGCTTTTACAATTTCTATGTCCAAATTATCATTACACACACACGCAACAACGATATGCCATTTGACCCATCACGTCACCATCACTGCGACATTGAAACCTTTGTTGATGCCTCTCGTAGCGCAGATGGAGCGAGCGTTGCAGGAGTAGCAATGGATGAAGTAAAAGTAAAGTTGGTGAGTGGAGTAGCTATATGAAATTGTTGACAATGAGTCTTTAAAGGCACTTTTGCCTGTTTCATTAGCCCATTCATGACGCTGTTGATGTTGAGAGAGGGGCAGGATAAAAAATAAAGCATTTTAATTTGAATGTTTTAGCGTGTGTGGTTTATTGCGGGCACGGGTCGGGTAACGGGCCAAATATTAACGGGTCTGGGCGGGTACGGATTTAATTTTGATATTTTCACGGGTCACGGGTCGGATCTGGTGCTAAACCTTGCGGGTACGGGCGGGGGCGGGTCTCCAAAAATGGACCTGTGCAGGACTCTGCCCCCTCCTGCGTCCGCCTCCCTGGACGGGTTGGGCGCCTCCCTCGCGTCCGGCACCCTGCTTCTCCAGTGATGGCGCCAGACACGAGGGAGGCGCCCAACCCGTCCAAGGTCCCGCTAACTGGCAGGCAAGCACAAGGGGATGCGGCCCTGAGACGGGCAGGCTAGAGAACAGGAGCTGCTCGGGGGAGATGATGTTCGCATCCCTCCCCCACCCCCCTGGAGGAGTCACTCGTACCATCAGACTTGGCTATGCAATTCAGTTCGCTCTCCGGCCACCCAAGTACAAGGGCATCCTCTCCACCTCCGTGCGAAGCAACAATGCTCACGTCTTGAGGTCAGTGATCGAGGTCCTACTAGCGAAGGACGCGATCGAGCCGTTTCCTCCTGCCGATATGAAGATGGGGTTCTACAGACCCTACTTCATTGTGCCCAAAAAGGGGGGTGGCTTATGATCAATCTTGGACCTGCGTGTCCTGAATCAGGCCCTGCACAAGCTCCTGGTCCGGATGCTAACACAGAACGCATTTTCAAATGCATCCGTCCCCAAGATTGGTTTGCAGCGATCGACCTGAAGGACGCGTACTTCGGCGCATAACGGCGTAACGGTGACACAGGCCGTTCATACGCTTTACGTTTGAGGGGAAGGCTTACCAGTACAAAGTCCTGCCCTTCGGGCTGTCCTGGTCACCTCGAGTCTTTACGAAGGTCGCGGAGGCAGCCATTGTTCCGCTCAGAGAACGCGGCGTTCGCATCTTCAACTACCTCGACCACTGGCTGATACTCTCCCAGTTGAGGGAACAGTTGTGTGAACACTGGGACATGGTGCTCAGTCACCTCAGCCTGTTGGGCCTTCGGGTCAGCCGAGAGAAGAGCAAACTCTGTCCCACACAGAGGATCTCTTACCTCGGTATGGAGCTGGACTCGGTCAACCGGACTGCACGCCTCACAGAGGAGCGAGTCCAGTCAGTGTTGAACTGCCTGAATTCATTCAAAGGCAGGACAGCGGTCCCACTGAAATTCTTTCAGAGGCTGCTGGGTCATGGCATCTGCAGCCGTGGTAACGCCGCTCGTATTGCTTCATATGAGACTGCTTCAACACTGGCTCAGTGGCCGAGTCCCGAGGTGGGCGTGGCAGAGCGGACAGTACCGGGTCCCAGTGAATCCTTACTGCCGCCAAACCTTCAGCCCGTGCTCCAGTACTTCGTTTCTCCGGGCCGGGGTGCCCCTAGAACAAGTATCCAGACATGCTGTGCTGTTCATGGATGCCTCTGCCACGGGCTGGGGGGCCACGTACAATGGGCATGCAGTTGCAGGTCTGTGGACGGGGCCTCAATTGCACTGGCATATCAATTGCCTCAAGTTACTGGCAGTACACTTGGCACTCCGCCGCCTCAAGGGGCCGCTACGTGGCAAGCATGTACTGGTCCGTACGGACAGCACCATAGCCATTGCGTACATCAACCGTCAGGGTGGTCTACGCTCCTGTTGTTTGCTCCAACTCGCCTGGCACCTCCTCCTGTGGAGTCTGAAGCAGCTGAGGTGTTCATGTCCCAGGTGCGCCCAACCTGACAGCTGACGAGCTCTCTCGGCAGCCGACACCTCCGGGAGAGTGGCGACTCCACCCCCAGGCGGTCCAGCTTATATGGGACCGGTTCGGAGCCAAACAGGTAGACCTGTTTTGCCTCTCCGGACTCGACCCCTTGCCAGTGGTACTATTTCCTGACCGGGGATACCCTTGGCACAGGTGCACTGGCACACAGCTGGCCCCGGGACCTACGCAAATATGCGTTTCCACCCGAGAGGCCTTCTTGCGCCCTACTGGCCCAACCGGACCTGGTTTCCAGAACTAACTCTCCTCACGACAGCCCCTCCTTGGCCCATTTCCCTGAGTAAGGACCTTCTTTCTCAGGGACGGGGCACTCTATGGAGCGTCCGTGAGGTTCTAGATGGACTACCACAAGCGTCATAGATACCATCTCTCTACGAGGCGCGTCTATGCTCTGAAGTAGAACCTGTTTGTTGAGTGGTGCTCTTCCCGCCGGAAAGATCCCTGAAGGTGTTCGATAAGCATCGTGCTTTCCTTCCTGCAAGATGGGCTGAAGCGAAGGCTGTCTCCCTCCACCCTCAAAGGGTACGTCGCCGCAATAGCGGCGTACCACGACACAGTTAAAGGCAAGTCTGTAGGAAAGCACGACCTAGTTGTCAGGTTCCTCAGAGGTGCGAGGAGAATAAATCCTCCTCGCCCAAACTCGATACCCTCTTGGGATTTAGCTCTAGTGCTCAGGGCACTTCAGAGCCCTTCCTTCGAGCCTTTGGAGTCAAGTGAGTTTAAAATTATGTCAATGAAGACTCTGGCATTGGCCTCTATTAAGAGGGTAGGGGACCTGCATGCACTTTCGGTCAACGAATCGTGCCTTGAATTCGGGCCCGGTAACTCTCACGTCGTCCTGAGACCCTGGCAAGGTTCCTACCACTCCCCTCCAGGAGGAGGCAGATCCAGCCCTAGCTTTGTTGTGTCCGGTCCGTGCTCTTCGCGCTTACGTTGACCAGACTCAAAGCTTCGGACCTCAGAGCAATTCTTTGTCTGTTACAGAGGCCAGCAGAAGGGAAAGGCTTTCTTCAAGCAGAGGTTAGCCCACTGGACAGTGGATGCTATAGTCTTGGCTTACCAGTCCCAAGATGTGCCTTGCCCATTCGGGGTAAGAGCACACACCACAAGGAGTGTGGCTTCTTCCTGGGCGCTGGCTCAAGGCGCCTCGCTGACAGACATATGTAGAGCTGCTGGCTGGGTAACACCTAACACGTTCGCTAGATTTTATAGCCTCCGTGTAGAGCCGGTATCTTCCCGCATCCTCGCCCCCAGTGGCCAGTAGCGCTAAGTGCCCGTTCTAGTTTCAGCTTGCAAACGCCACTCCCGCCCTCTGGGCCGGATACGTGCGTCTATTGTCTCCAGTTGTGTTCCCCAGAAACGGCTAACCCTGTGAGCTCCATCTGACCGTCTGACGCTAGGCTTGCCCCCATATGCTTGTGAAACCTGGTTGTAGGCTGGGTTCCATATGTAGTGGTTCCCTCACGGCACGCCATATGTGTATTCTTCCATGGTACCAGCTACCCTAACCGGCTAGCCACGTGTCTTTCCCCGCTCTGTCGTCTCTGGTGTGTTCTTTCCCTCCTACAATTAGGTTGGAACCACCCCAGAGACTGCCATATGTTGCACTACCCTGCCAGGTTAGTCCTTATGTGTATTCCAACACCATGCCCTCCGTGGGCCGTGGCTCCGCAGCATTCCATCTCCCGAGACGGGCACGCTTTCCCAGCGTTATCCAATAGTCATACTGAGTGGGTCTTGCAGAAACAGCAGTGACTGTCCTCCCTGCTTGGAGCCCTGACTTCTGTACCATACTAGACGGTACATTGCGCTCAAGCAGGACACTGGAAGGGCCAGCCTCCTGGTGTTTTCAATAGGGATCCCAATTCGTCGTTCTAAATCCGACGTACGTCGAACGTGACAGACTGATAGGGAACATCTCGGTTACGTATGTAACCCTCGTTCCCTGAAGGAGGGAACGGAGACGTATGTCCCGTTGCCAGGCGCTGTGCTTCTGCTAGGAGGCCGAGTCACTAGTCAGCTCCTCAGCAGAAAAAGCGCTGATCTACCATTCCACTTCCTATTTATACCCGTGCTGCAGGGCGGTGCGTGGAATGCGTGGATCAGATGCCAAATTTCGAAAAGTCCGATGTACGTCTCTGTTCCCTCCTTCAGGGAACGAGGGCTACATACGTAACCGAGACGTTTTAACTTCTGAAGAAACACCATAAAGTCAAAAGTCTTTAGGACTTTAATACTAAAATGTCTTTTCACATTTTAAGTTCAAAGACTCCTTGGCCAAAAATGTATTGAACATTTTACACTTGAACTTGATGAATCTATGGACATCTATGTATAGAAAGTTCAAGTTCATAGGATCTAGGGTAAGAATTTTTATTTTTTGAAAAAAAGTCATCCTTGAACTTTTGATGAAACAAACAGAAGGAAACATAAGGAATCTATAGTATATATAGAAAGTATATAAAGAATTAGAGCTTATACATTGCATATAAAAAAACACTGCTGTGGCAAGGGGGGCGTGGTTCAGCGAGGTCTGCAGCGAGAGAGAGAGCCGCGGGACGAGCGGTAAGTGAGTGGGTTGGACGCAGATTGATAACACCTGTCTCTTATTCCAGTAATGGGCGTGGTGAGAGCTTAAAACGCTGGCAGAATCGGAAGCATGGGAGAGAGAGACGGACTGCTGACGCACCCCCTGAGACTCTGAGTTGACCCGGAAGCCGGAAGTGCCGAGACCCGGAAGTGAAACTGTTATTGAGTGAATGAAGAAAAGAGTCACACTGAAGTGTGCACGTTGTTATTTGAGTTTTAATAAAAGACGTCAGCAGTCCAAAGCCGACCCCTTTGTCCTCGTCCTACCTTCATCTACGAACTGTATTACATTGGTGCCGAAACCCGGGAAGGAAGTAGGACCGAGCCGCCGCCATGCAAACATCGTCCTCCACCCCACTTGCTGAAATCATCTCGTCACTCGCGGTCCTGCACCACGAGCAACATCAGGCCCTGCTTGACCTAAGGACGGATCAGGAACGAAGATTCGCGGCGATCGTCCAAGGCCAGCAGGAGGACCGCGAGAGGTTCCGGAGCTGGCTCGACCGGGAGGCTCGCGCCAAGGCCGCCGGGCAGACCGGCGCACCGGTTCACGTGCCGATGCACAAGATGGGGCCACAGGACGATCCCGAGGCCTTCCTGGATCTATTTCAACGGACGGCGGAGGCCTGCGGGTGGCCCCGTGCACAGTGGCCAGTGCGCCTCATCCCCCTTCTATCTGGAGAAGCCCAGGCGGCCGCCCAACAACTACCGGTGGCAAACCTCCTGGTCTATGAAGATCTGAAGAGGGCCATTATCCAGCGGGTCGGCCGAACAACATCGCCAACGTTTCCGTTCCCTGGACTGGGGCGAGGCCGGCCGGCCCTTCGCGATGGCCCAGCAGCTCCGGGACTCCGGCCGCAAGTGGCTATTGGCCGGCGGAAGCGACGTGGACCATATTATCGATCGGGTGGTGCTGGAGCAGTTCATCACTCGGCTCCCCAAGCGAACCGCGGAGTGAGGTGGAATCAGTGTTGTTGGCAACGGTGATCGGGGGAGAGGATGATCTCGGGCCAGAGGCGAGCATCAAAGCACAATCAGTCGCGCTGGCCCCTGGTGGAGATCACCTCTCACCGTACCAACTCACTGATTTATCTAAATTACAGGCGGAGTTTGCCGACGTGTTCTCGCCCCTACCGGGACGTACCGACCTGATTCAGCACCATATCGAGACCGAGCCGGGCGTGGTAGTTCGTAGCCGGCCATATAGATTACCTGAACAAAAGAAAAAGCTCACGGCCAACCCGAAGAAGTGTGCGATTGGGCGGGTGGAAGTAAGGTATCTGGGCTTCCACTTGGGCCATGGACAGGTGCGTCCCCAAATTGATAAGACCGCAGCAATTGCGACCTGCCCGAGGCCCAAGACCAAAAAGGAGGTGAGGCAGTTCCTAGGGCTGGCGGGATATTATAGGCGGTTTATACCCAATTATTCGGACCTCACCAGCCCTCTGACTGACCTCACTAGAAAGGGGCTACCAGATATGGTCCAGTGGACGGAGCCGTGCCAGCAGGCCTTCACCCAAGTTAAGGCTGTTCTGTGTGGCGGGCCGCTTTTACACTCCCCTGACTTCTCTCTCCCTTTTGTGTTGCAGACTGACGCGTCGGACAGAGGGTTGGGCGCAGTACTGACCCAGGAGGTGGAGGGGGGAGAGCAGCCGGTGCTGTACATTAGCCGCAAGCTCTCCAAGAGAGAGGCTAAGTACAGCACCATAGAAAAGGAATGCCTTGCCATCAGGTGGGCCGTTCTCACCCTCCGCTACTACCTCCTGGGGAGGGAGTTCACCCTTTGTTCGGACCACGCTCCTCTCCAATGGCTCCACCGCATGAAAGATACCAACGCGCGGATCACCCGTTGGTATCTAGCTCTACAGCCTTTTAAATTCAAGGTGGTCCACAGGCCGGGTGCTCAGATGGCTGTGGCCGACTTCCTCTCCAGAAATGGGAGGGGGGTGCTGCAGGCCGGACGGCTCCCCGGCCTGAGTCGGGCGGTGGGGGTATGTGGCAAGGGGGGCGTGGTTCAGCGAGGTCTGCAGCGGGAGAGAGAGCCGCGGGACGAGCGGTAAGTGAGTGGGTTGGACACAGATTGATAACACCTGTCTCTTATTCCAGTAATGGGCGTGGTGAGAGCTTAAAACGCTGGCAGAATCGGAAGCATGGGAGAGAGAGACGGACTGTTGATGCGCAACACAGGACCCTGAGTTTGACCCGGAAGCCGGAAGTGCTGTGAACCGGAAGCTATTGTTGTTATATATTGTTGTCGAAAACCGTTCGACCAAGCCGTCCGTTTGTGGGTGATAGGCGCAAAACGATGCCCGCGTGCGGATCGCTCTAATGGCCCGATGAGGTCCATCGCAATTCTCTCGAAGGGGACCTGCATTAAAGGAAGTGGGCGCAAGGGCGCTTTTGGGGAGGCCAGTGGATTCACCAACTGACATTCAGGGCAAGACGCGCACCACCTGCGCACATTGTCATGAATGCCTGGCCAAAAAAATCGGGTCATTAAGCGATTCAGTGTGGCCGCCTGTCCCAGGTGGCCCGCCATCGGGTTCGAGTGAGCCGCCTGGAAAAGCATTTCCCGGCGGCTCTTTGGTACTAATAACTGAGTTGTATCCACTTTTGTCTGAGTGTCTTGGGTCACTCGATACAACCGATCCTTAATTATGGCAAAATAAGGATACGTGACGGGCAATGCGGGTTGGAGAGACTGACCGTCGATAGAGCGGACCTGCTGAAAGGCATGTTTTAGGGTCTCATCTTGAGACTGCTCCAGAGGGAAGTCATCGTGGTCCGAGAGAATCAGTCTCTCGACCCCGCTCGGTTCCTCTGGAGCTGTTCCCAAGGGTCCCGTTTCAGTCTCGCCAACCTGCACTCGCGCCGCCCCGTTCCTAGCCTTGTTCTCCCAAGCGGCCGGAGGTGGGGACTAACCGCCACCTCAATGCTATGTTTTTCTCCCCTGAACTGTATCGTGACTGGGACCAGCGGATACTCCACCACATCCCCGTGCACACACCGCACCTTAACCACGCGGCCAGTATCCAATGCCCCAGGCTGCATCAGGCTTTGATGGATCGAGGTTTGGTTACATCCTGAATCCACCAAGGCCTGATATGTACCCCCTTTGATACTCACAGGAATTTGGTACTCTCCTGCTTGATCGGGGGTGGTCCGCTGCAAGTCCGGGACCCGGATCATTGCCCCGACGTCCATCATCGGACATCGGTCCACAAAATGATCCGGGTCGCCGCGAGGAGTGGGTTGGAAAGTGAGCGCGGAGGGGGGGGGGTGGAACCGGATCCGTTATCCCCGCCCGACCCCAGCAGCCCCGCCCCCCTGGGCGGGGCCCTCGAACTCCCGTAGTGCCCTGGGCCCATTCCACCCCGGCCTCTGGGGGGAATGCGAGGGGGCCCTGGAGGGCGGGACCTAGGGAGAGGGACAGGGCGAGAGGGAGAGACAGAGGGGGGAGAGAGAGAGGGAGAGGTTAGCAGGGGCTCGCCGACCCCCGGGCACGCCACCAGGTGGTCCTCCGCCAGATTGATGGCCGTCGTCAGCGACGTGGGCCGGTGGCACTGGACCCACTCGGCGGTCTTCTTGGGTAGCCGAGCGATAAACTGCTCCAGTACCACCAGATCGACGATGTGGTCCACGTCGCTTCCACCGGCCAGTAGCCATTTGCGGCACGAGTCCCGGAGCTGTTGGGCCATCGCGAAGGGTCGGCCGGCCTTGCCCCACTCCAACGAGCGGAATCTCTGGCGATGTTGTTCGGGGGTCCGACCGACCCGCTGGATAATGGCCCTCTTGAGGTCTTCGTATTCCAGGAGGTTCGCCACCGGCAGTTGTTGGGCGGCCGCCTGGGCTTCTCCCGTAAGCAGTGGTATCAGGCGCACCGGCCACTGTGCCCGGGGCCACCCGCAGGCCTCCGCGGCCTTCTGGAAGAGGTCTATAAAGGCCTCCGGATCATCTTGTGGCCCCATCTTATGCAGGGGCACGTGGACCGGTGCGCTGGTCAGCCCGGCGGCTTCGGTGCGAACCTCCCGGTCGATCCAGCTCCGGAACCTCTCGCGGTCCTCTTGCTGGCCTCGGACAATGGCCTCGAAGCGGCGCTCCTGGTCTGCCCGCAGGTCCAGCATAGACTGATGTTTCTCTTGGTGGAGGGCCGCAAGGGAGGTGATGATATCCGCAAACGGCGAGGCGGAGGGCGTTTGCATGGCGGCGGCGCTGTCCTACTTCCTTCCCGGGTTTCGGCACCAGTGTAACAAGTTCGATAGGATAAGGAAGGAAGAGGACACAGGCGTCGGCTGGACTGTTGATGCTTCTCTTTTTATTCTCGTTTCTCAAAGTCAATAACACACTCAGGCGTGTGCCTTCAGTCAAACTCATATACAACAATAGCTTCCGGTTCACAGCACTTCCGGCTTCCGGGTCAAACTCAGGGTCCTGTGTTGTGCATCAACAGTCCGACTCTCTCTCTCCCTCGTCTGCGGTTCCACCGGTGTTTTATACCCTCTCCGCGCCCATTACTGGAACAAGAGACAGGTGTTATCAATCTGCTTCCAACCCACTCACTTACCGCTCGTCCCGCGGCTCTCTCTCCCGCTGCAGACCTCGCTGAACCACGCCCCCCTTGCCACACTATGTAACTGTTTACAGTAGCCGGCTGGATCTCTTCAGTTTGTCAATAGAAGCCGCTCGCGCTCTGCCACACGGAAGTATCCTGGTGCCCATTGTTAACAAACATTCAGAAATGGTCTATTGTTATGCATTGAAAGTTCGAGTTCACAGAAACCAGGGTTACAAAAAAAATGTCAAAAAGTCATGTTTGAACTTCTATAAAAAAGTCTGTTTATAGTCATCCTTGAACTACTGATGAAATATGAGGAGTCTATAGTTATGCATAGAAAGTTCATATAACCTAGGGTCAGATTTTTTTTTCAACAACACATATTTGATTTACTCATGAAACTTCAGAAATTCTTTAAGTCTATATATATAAATATAATTTTCAAAGACTATTTGACCAAAAATGAGTTCAAAAGTTCATACTTGAACTACTGAGGGAGGAGGAGTCTATTGGTATGCATAGAAAGTTCAAGTTCACAGAAACCAGGGTTAGAATTTTTTTTTTTTTTTCAAAAAGTCATGTTTGATCTTCAGAAGAAACACCATAAAATCATAAGTTGGTTTATACATTTAAAGTTCAAAGACTTTTTGGCCAAAAATGTATTCAAAATTTCACACTTGAACTACTGATGAATCTATTACTATGCATAGAAAGTTCAAGTTCATAGGATCCAGGGTCAGAATTTTCATTTTTCAAAAAAAGTTATCTTTGATCTACTGATTAAATATAAGGAGTCTATTGTTATGCATAGAAAGTTCAGGTTCAAAGAATCTAGGGTCAGATTTTTTTTTCCAACAAGTCAGATTTTTTTTTTTTTCAAAAATATTTTTATTAAGATTTTCTTCCTGTTAATACAATCAATCTTGTTAATACAAATTTGTCCGTGAAAACATAGTGACTGCATTACATGAATAAAAACCCATTAAAAGGCAAAAAATAAGCAATAATGATCTAGCACAGTGAACAACGCTTCTCTCTTCAATATAGGTCAATTGCATCAACAGTCAATAGAAAATAATGAACATTATTATTCCTCCATTTTAATTAAAGTGACATTTAAACTTAAGCTCAAATTGTGGAACTACTGGTTTTCTTGTCTCAAAAATCCAAAGAATCTTCTGTCAAGTCCTTAATAAAGTCAATGAATGGTCCCCAAATCCTATCGAATAAATGTTGTTTAGATTTCCTGATGTATGTTATTCTCTCTAGGGGGAGGCTGGACATCATCTGCTTTAACCACTGGGTGGCGCTGGGTCTGTTCACGTTCTTCCAAGACAAAGCGTCCCCGGTTACGTATGTAACCTTAGTTCCCTGAGAACAGGGAACGAGACGCTGCGTCAGCTGACGCTACGGGGAACGCCTTCAGCGTGACTGGTGTCTGAAATCGCTATCAAATTACAATCCTACTGACCGTCGGCAGCTGGTGATGTCACCGTGCGACCAGGAAGTATAAAAGGGCACCGTGCCAACATGACAATATCCGCTTCGTCTGAAGGGACTGTGGGCAGGCACACCTTGAAGCATGGCCATGTGACGCAGCATCTCGTTCCCTGTTCTCAGGGAACTAAGGTTACATACGTAACCGGGGACGTTCCCTTTCGAAAGGGAACTCGCGCTGCGTCAGCTGACGCTACGGGGAACGATATACCCACGCCGCCATGCTGAGGGGAGTGCACGCCCCTTACTGGCAGTGAGAACTTCCTGGACGAGTGTTCGCAGGAAGTCTGAACCACTCCCCCTCTAGCCACACAGGCTGCCAGTGACATCATTCCCTACGGTCATAGCCCAAGCTATATGCCTAAGAGAGAACCTAAACAAGTTTTAACTGAGGTTTCCTACTCTCGGCTTGCTCGAGGGCCTGGGACCTACTACTTCGAAGGAAGGAGTCCCTTAAGGGAATGTGGCTAGGGGACCCGAGGGCGCCACCAGCCGTCACTTTAATTTGGGAAAAACCTTCACCGAATGCCACCAGGGAGGCCTCACCTGGCATCACTTCTCTGGGACACCCCAGCTTGGCCAACCCTGTCTGTCAAAACAGAGCCTCCGGACGTCGCTCTTACTCATGAGCATCCAGACTGAGGGACTGCAAAGTGGCAATGTCCTCCTCAGACCGGAACTCGGAGACGGGAATCCTGGAGAGCAGTACTCAGCTTAGAGCTTCTTACCCTTGCCATCGAGGGGAGTCTCTTCTGCTCGATCCTAGGATCTACTGAGCACATTTATTACAGGGGTGCTCAGGAGGCCTAAAAAAGGCCTATGGACTGATCTACCCGGGAGGCCCTTAGGGGGGCCTGCCCGTCTGATCAGACTCAAGCTCAATGAGGGGAGCTCTTAAGCCAGCTTGGTAGGTAACCCATGCTGTAGGCTAGCCAGTCCCTGTCCTGAAGGGACTGCGCAGCAGAAACGGAGTCTCGTTGTGCTAGGGCATGAGCCCGCCCTTGAGTTATACCGGCCCAGGCCGGGACCCACCGGTGGGCAGCCACTAGCTGTCAGCCCAAAGCCAGTTATACGTTCCCGCTCCAGGGAACCGTTTCCCCTCCAGGGAGGCAATGAGGAGCCTCCACCCGGCACCGTTAGTGTTCGCTATTAGCTGTTATCTGTTAAGAGCCGCAGGAAGGTGGCTTTACTGGTTCCTCAGGAGGCTCATGAGGCTATAACGCCAGAAGCCACCCATGCTAATGGCTAGCTTGTCACCGAGACCTTTGGTCCGGGAATCCTTTCCCAAAAAGGTCCAAAAAAGGCCTAACAGCATAATACACTGGCCTAGCGAGCGTCCCAGCTCGGGGCTCACCCTCAGGCGGCCTGCAGGCAGGTGGCTCTACTGGTTCCTCAGGGGGCTCATGAGGCTATAATGCCAGAAGCCACCCATGCTAATAGCTAGCTTGTCACCGAGACCTGGTCCAGGAATCCCTCCCCAAAAAGGCCCAAAAAGGCCTGACAGCATAATACACTGGCCTACCGAGCATACCAGCTCCCAGCTCGGGGGCTCACCCTCAGGCGGCCTAGAGCGGCCTACTTCCTGCCAGCCAACGTGCAAACTGTTGGGAGCTGTTGTGTTCCCGGGGCTCGCCTCCAGGGAGGCCTGTTTGATGCCTACGTACAGTCCGGTCTTCTAGGGCGGCCCGGAGAGGCCTATTGCCGAATGGCAGCTCCCTATTAGATTGGTGACAGACGGTGCTTATCCGATGGCAAATCCCACCGGAAACCCCGCAGGGCCGGGAAACGACCATAGGACGGCCTGAAGTGGCCCGTCCCTGATAGCAGACTATGCTAGCCGCCTGGCTAGCACCCACGCACACTGTTGCAAGACCTGGGAACCGGGGCTCACCCTACAGGAGGCCTAAAGCGGCCTAGATCCTGTCAACCAATGGTCGGAACCCTAGGTCACCCCCTCAGGGGACGCCATGTGAGGCGTGCTGAAACTCAGCGAGCCCTTAAAGTCGGGCTGACAGTGGCTGTCTGCTGGCTGATGAGGACTGGGTATCCAGTCACTACCTGGGGACTCATCCCCAGGGAGGCCGTTAGGGGCCTACTTATGACGAGGTTTCTGCTGCAGGAACTCACCCGCAGGGAGGCCTACTGAGGCCTACCACCTGACCCAGAGTTAACTGCCCGGACTGCCTCGGCTGGCGTCTCCCGCCAGCCAGCCTTCTATAGTCGGTCCGCCCCAGCGGCCCATAGCAGCCTTCTGCGACGGCGCAGTCTCTCAGGCAGCGCCTACCAGCGTGGACCTAAAACACAATGCCCACAGCAGTGCACTCAGCATAAAACGCCTGAACCCTCTAAAGCGAGGGGAGTACAACTTACGCCACCAGCCTCCAGGGTGGCCGTCTGGTCGTCCAGCGGTCCGCCGTCCGCGCAAGGGCGTCAGCCGTGACAGTGTTTCGACTCCAGGGGAGCATCCTACCAACCGATGCTTTCAGATGGTTGCGAAGTACAGCTCGACCCGAGCCTAAAAGGTGAAGCAGAAGACACAGAGCAGAAAGTGAAAGATATTGAACACACACAACCGGCCATTTCCTGAACCAAGCCGGGGGGCCGCACTAGCTCTGGGGGGCGGGGTTAGCAAAACCAGTCTCACTGCGCACCGCGAAGAGACGCCTACCCCGTCCCCACGACCACTGGCTGAGTCGCGATTCATTCTGCTATACACCTTTTTGCATTAATAACAACCCCCAAATGCAGAAGGGGGGTGGGCATTGGCCGGACGACCCTACTACGGGGAGGCCGGGTAGGGATACAAAGCTCCTGCGGGGATACCGACAGGAGCCCGGGGCAACTGCCAGGGCGATATGCCACCGCGAGACGCCACCGTCATCCCATCAACAGCCTAGGCCAACTTGATGCACTAGCATCGGTCTGATAATCCCACAACAACGGCCCTAAAAGGACTGGGACAGACCTTACTGTAGTTCATGCGCTAGCCTAACCTCACAAATTCATCTAGATATTTCACTAGCAGAGGTGCCAACGCTACCCAGAGGTGGCTACAGCTAAAAACGTTCGCCAGGAGAACATATGTCAGTTTATATCGCCACTACATGCCCGCGGCATGTGCGGTGACCTCAACTGCTCATATTACACATATCCAGAAGAGAAAACAGCCTTATAAACTACTGTTGCTACATTAGCAAACATACAGCCTACATAAACACACTGTGTTTATACAAACATCGTTCTAGCCACCTTTACCGGGGAACTACAGGCCCACTTCTCCAACTGTTACACTTTTCTTCATCTTTTGTAGACAAAATATCCCTCAGGCAAGCATAGAGTCCAAACATACGGCATTGAAAAGAAGAATGTTTGCCCTAAAAGGGGACTCACCCACTGTCTTCAGTGCCTCATCGCTTCATGTAACATGCAGGCTTCGGCACACTAACCTGAGGGCGGGGCGCTTTATTCTCACATGTAAGGCAGAGGAGTCGGCCGCGAAATCCCGCTTTTCCCAGAGACGATGCACTGTGTGCGGGCAGAGCACACACCGGCCTGGCAGGCCTTCGTCAGAGTCTCACCTCCGCTCATCATCAGCCCGCGCGGCCTGGTGTAAAGCGCGCCCGGGGAGAAAACAGAAAAACAACAGAAAAACAAAGGAGGGGACACAACATCACTTCCGCGCCCTCGGGGGCGGAGACTCACCACCTCGCTTCCGGCGCTGGAAGCGGTACTCCTCCACGGAGGGGGCGCACGAGAGGCCACGCTACTGCGTTGGCCCATTTTCTGTTTTTTTTTTTTTTTTTGATGGGCCAGGGACACCCTCCTGCCTGGGCGCCACCCCAGACCTCAGCGGAATACACATTCTATACGCCGCTGAGCGCGCCCTCGCGTCTCTGAACCTTCCCACCACCGCCTCGACGGAGGTGCCGAAAAGCTCAGAGGGCGAGACCGGGGCATCGAGGAGAAAAGCCTTTTCTTTCACCCCGATGTCCACCAAGTTTTAGCCACCGATGCCTCTCCGTGGCGACCATAGCCGCCATCGACCGCCCGATGGCGACTGCTATGTGTTTGGCCGCCCGGAGAGAGAGATCCGTGGTGCGCCACTCAGCCATCGCATCAGGGGGTAGGCCCTCCCCCTGATCGAGGTCCCTCAGCAGGCCAGCTTGATAAGCCTGCAACACAGCCATTGTGTGCAAGGCCGCCGCCGCCTGACCCGCCGATGTGTATGCCCTGCCATTAAGACATGAAGTCGTCTTTAATGGTTTCGATGGCAGGGCTGGAGCTCTTAGTGTTGATGGCCGCCCGGACGCGAGACAGTTCGCGAACGTATCGTCGATGGGCGGCATCGACACATACCCTTCCTCGGCCAATCTCCTCTGAAGTTAATTGTGGGCCATTGTCACTAACTAGCGTTTCAGGCATGCCGTAGCGACTAAATAGACCACGCAGAACTTGAATTGTCTTGGATGAAGTTGTTGAATCCATCACCTGAACTTCTGGCCATTTTGAGTGTGCGTCAACAACTACCAGAAACATTCGTCCTTCAAATGGTCCAGCAAAATCGATATGGATCCGCTGCCACGGAGCTTCTGGCCATGCCCAGGGGTGTAGAGGTGAGAGACATGGAGATTTTTGCTGTTGTTGACAGGACATACAGGTCTTTGATTTTTGTTCAATTTGAGAATCCATGTTTGGCCGCCAGATGTAGCTACGTGCTAGAGCCTTCATTTTTACTACACCTGGATGTCCTGCGTGTAAGTCCTCCAACACTCGTTGTCTCAGATTTGATGGAACGATAACTCGCTGTCCCCACATCAGACAGTCCTGCATCAGTGAGAGTTCTTCCTTCCTCATAAGATATGGTTTTAGCACCGTTTCTGAGTCTTTTGTAGATGGAAATGAACCAGTGGATACCATCTCCTTCACACGACAGAGAATTGGATCCGCTCTGGTTCCTTTACTGATGTCGCTGCTACACACTGGGAGTGCCTCCATTTTGTTTATGAGGTAAGTGTCCACTGTATCTTTCCTCTCATTGTGCTGTACAGGCAGTGGCAATCGCGATAACGCATCAGCATTTCCATGATCATTAGCACTTCTATACTGAATTGTGTAATTATGTGCAGCTAGCAGAAGAGCCCACCTCTGAAGTCTTGCAGCAGCCATGGATGGAGTTGCTTTGTTCGGATGTAGTATGGTGGTAAGTGGACGATGGTCTGTCAGTAATGTGAAGTGACGTCCATATAAGTAAGTATGGAACTTCCTTACTCCAAATATGATTCCCAGCGCTTCACGTTCCAGTTGTGCATAATTCTGTTCAGATTTACTCAGAGTTCGGGACGCAAATGCTATGGGTCTTTCTTACCCATCCGGCATCATGTGAGAAAGTACAGCTCCCACCCCATAAGGTGAAGCATCACAGGCCAAGCGAACTGGGAGTCTTGAATTATAATGTGTGAGCACACTGGGTGTTAACAGTTGCGTTTTAGCATCGTTAAAAGCTTTCTCACACTCTGTAGACCACTTCCATTTTGTCTCCTTGTGCAGCATTGCATTCAGAGGGTGAAGAATTGTGGCCATATTCGGTACAAATCTTGCGTAATAGTTAACCAGTCCCAGAAATGATCGAAGTTGATTAACATTAACAGGAGCTGGTGCTTCGGAAATGGCACGCAGTTTGTCTGGGGACTTGTGAAGCCCTGATGCGTCGATCACATGTCCCAAATACTCCAATGAAGTTTTGAAAAACTCACTCTTCTCTCTTTTAACACGAAGTCCGTATTTCTCTAGTCGGCTCAGCACAGCCTCCAGGTTAGACAAGTGATGAACATCGTCTTTTCCTGTGACCAGGATATCATCCAAAAAACAATGTACAAACGGTAGCCCTTGTAGCACTTGTTCCATGACTCGTTGGAATATCAATGGAGCCGAAGTGATGCCGAAGGGTAATCTGTTGTATGCAAACCTCCCCTTGTGAGTCGTGATTGTCAGATATTTGGATGAATCTTCATGCACAGGAATCTGCAGGTAGGCATGTGAAAGGTCTAGTTTGCTAAATCTTTGTCCCCCAGCCAGTGAAGCAAATAGATCTTCAATTCGGGGTAATGGATAATGTTCTGCACACAGAGCTGGGTTCACCGTTATTTTGAAATCACCACAGATCCTAACATTGCCACCCTTTTTGATTACTGGCACAATGGGGGTTGCCCATTCACTGAATCGGACAGGTGAGATGATTCCTTGTTTCAGCAAGCGATCAATTTCTTCCTCCACCTTGGGTCTGATGGCATACGGTACCACTCGTGCTTGGAAAAATCTTGGTTGGGCTCCCGGTTTCAGATTTAAGGTAGCTGTATACCCATTGAATGTCCCTAAATCTTCTCTAAATACTTTGGCATACCTTTTAAGAAGACTATCCAATGTCCCTTCATTAACTCGATGCACTGCTCGTACAGTTTTGATCTCACGCCAGTCTAGACGAATCCTCCGAAGCCATTCTCGTCCCAACAGAGGAGCTGCATTTCCTGTAACGACATACAAGGGTAAACGTACGCTTTGTCTGTTCAGCTTGACAATTTCCTCAATTTTTGGTGGCACTTTAATTACAGATGACACTGAATGAGTTTCACTTTTCATTTTGTTCACCTGTGGAGAATTGTGCAGTGTTGCTGTCACTTTGTGTAGTGTCAGTTCCGTATCCGTGTCCGAATTTGTCTCCTCCTCACTCTCATCTATATCGGCATTCACTCTGTGAATTGGTCTTTTCTTTGTCTGTCCCTTCCATTTTCCACTTTTACCTTTTTCTGTAGCTGTATGTGTTTTCTTCTCTGTCTTTTTACCTTTACACATCCTTGCAATGTGGCCTTTCTTTCCACAATTGTGACACATTTGATCTTTGTAAAAGCACTCATTTTGGATATGGTTAGACTTTCCACATCTATAACATTTCTCTTTGGGGGATTCTGATGACAGAGACATGGCGTTTACTTTCAATGAGTTGCTCAAGTGCTGTCATTCTCTAGATACAGCCTCCATTGACATCGCTATCTCCACAGCCTTTTTATATGTGAGTGCCGATTCAGTCAATAGTTTCCTCTGTATTGACTCGCTACTCAGGCCACACACGAATCTGTCTCGCAGCGCATCATTTAGATTGTCGCCAAACTCACAGTGCTCCGCCAGTTTCTTTAACACCGCCACATATTGTGCGACACTTTCCCCCTCTGCACTGTAAAAAATCCAACTTGCAAATTGTTGACTCAGTTTCAGATTTTAAGTTGAGTGGACAAATTTTTGACCACACCCATATGGAAAAGTCTCGCTAAAAACATATGTGATTCTAATATGTTCCAACAGAAAACTATAAGGATCATATATGCTGCAAAAACCACTTATACAAATTGTACAATATTCATGTATGTTCAATCATATATGTCCTACACTGTAAAAAATATATATGGTGGATTGTGTTAAATACAACCCCTGCAAATCAGTGAGATTTTACTTTAGTAAATGAATTAGCAAGTAAAACGAATAAAAATGGGTAACCCTAATGCAAAGAAAATATTTCCTTATATATGTGAATGATAAATATATTAAATTATTTAACTGCATATTAAAAATATACAGGATAAATATATTACAATATTTAATAATACATGAGGAATTGCTGCTTTCAATTAGAAAAATATGGGACAATATATTTATGTATGTCATTGTATTTGATGTGCATTTGATGATATACCCAAACATATATTGAACAAAATAAAAGGAACTGTAGTCCGTTACAGTTCCTGAGAAAAAAAGTGCTATTATAATACAGTTACTTATGAAAATGTTAACAATTACAAAGAGTTTTATATATATTTCTAAGTCAAGCACACCGGCATGTTCCTAAATATAGAGCTGTAACTGCTGAAAAGTGCACCGACATTATTTTTAATAAAAGTAACAGTTTTATTGTTTTTTGGCCAAAAGTCAACCTCACTATCTCCACTATTTCAACCTATCTCCCTCTATTAAATTGAGCAAAAACACATGAAATAACAATTCATTTTAACATTTAACCTCCTTTAAATCAGAAGTAAAGCATGATGGGAAGTAGAAATTTGTTGTAACTCATTCTGTAAAAGTGTTTATATGTGTGTACATGCATTCACATTAATATGGGAAATTCAATATACAGTAAGGCTACACAATAAAGGATACAACTTAATGGATATTACATGTAATACTATTTATATCTTAATTACTTAATATTGTATGTGTTAAAATATAGCGATATTTTATAAATATAGTCAATATGCATACATTACAGTGGCTATATTAAAAAAGGCTTTAGTTTCCTTTATTCCTTTATATTTCCTTTAATATAGGCTATTTTGCATATAATTGCAGTATATTCCCATATATTTTGTTTCGTAATGTTCTACCTATACAAACTTTTTGTTAACAGTAATATCAGCAATATTTAAAAAATAATAATTAAACACTTAAAAATAGCCTTAGTTCTGTCATCGCAAACTGCGCATGCGTCAACGCGCCGCGGCCAGGAAATCAATCGCGGGTTCTTGTTGTCTCTGATATGATTGCCTCCCAGCGGGACCGCGAAGTGTCGAGCTCCAGGTAAGATTTGTGTTTGTCATGTCGTTCTCAATGCAAATGATAACTTATTTAATGGCAAGATTTGCTAAAAGATTTGTAAATTGTTCGTTTCTGTTATCATGTCGGTGCCACCTTAGTGTTAGGTAATGTACAGGTAACGTTACGCCTAATTATGCTGCGCACGTGCAAAAATTAAATTACAAGTATTTAATCTACCAAAACAAGTGAAAAATGCTTATATTTGTACTAAAGTTATTAAACTATATGATTGGTCTCCTCATTTGTTAGTCCCTTTGAATGAAAGCGTCTGCTAAATGATCAAATGTAAAAAACGACTATTCTAGTTGTTTAACTATGTAATTTGGTAACTAAGTTAAACCCTAGAGCTCATGGTTTGCATAGATAACGTTATACAACGATTGTGTGTGACAGTGAAAGCTGTGTGACACTGACAAAAAGCAAAAGTTAGAATAAATGTGATGTGATTTGTTTACCGGTATGTTCCTTTTGTCATCATTAATAGTCTATTTTGTGCCAATTCACTTTAAAAGAGTTAATGTTTTAGTGAACTTGAGTTTGCAAATTGCTCTAATGTAGTTAAAATATAGCTAAAATATAAACTTCTATAATTTGCATTCATGTAACTGCAACATATATGAATCTAAATGATGTATAATATTACAATTTTGTAATAGAAAGTAAGTAACTGTATAAGAATATATTGTTATACTGAAAAAAAAAACGTTATATTGAAACGTGTTTCTAATATTCCTGTATGTAAATGGGGTGGTCAAGAAGATTTTCTTTTTCTTCCACAGAAAGATCTTCATGAAAACATTTGAAGACCACGCAAGAAGAACAGGTTCAGCCACAGACTGTTTCATCCCATGAGGACTGGTTCAGTTCTGAATGGGAAGTGTTGAAGAAGTTTATGTAATGTGAGTTGTAAGACTTGAACTAATGTTAACAAATGAGACTTTATTGTAATGTATTAACTAACATGAACTAACAATGCGCAATACATTATTACAGTATTTATTAAACCTTGTCAATTTTTAACGTTTAGTTCACCCAAAAATGTATGTTGTTAAAATGACCCTCATGTCGTTCCAAACCCATAAGACGTTCATTTATTTTCAGAACACAACAAATAAAGCTTTAATATGTGTACTATAATTACTTTGTGAAATAAGTTAATATAGTAATTGATATAGATACTGCTATAGATATCCATATTTATAACCTTATTGACTAAAATAACAAGCTCATGGCAGACGACTTGCGACCAGAGAGTGACCTGAGTGATGCGATGTAGGAGTAGCGTAAGCTTTGACGTCTCTCTGGGCAACAAAATCAAGCGCTTCTCTTTTATCGAATCCTCTTTAAATTCAAATTCGTGACCAGTGTTTTGTTTTCCTCTATTCTCTGCATAACCGCATTCATCAAAACATCATGCTTCAGGTCAGAGGTCACTCTTTTGGCGTAAATAGACCCGCACAGTTGACTGCCGGAAGATATTTTAGTCTAAAGTCAAAAATATGGATTTTTTTTTAATTATTTTTTAAAATGTCCTGATAATTTACTTAACCCCATCATCCAAGATGTTCATGTCTTTCTTTCTTCAGTCGAAAAGAAATTCAGTTTTTTGAAGAAAATATTCCAGGATTTTTCATCATATAATGGTTTTTAGTTGCAACCAAAATACTGAAGGTCCAAATCAATGCAGTTCCGCCTTCGTGTTTACAAAGCGCTCATGTGAAGACTAATACAAATGCCCTCTAGCCAATAAAAAAAAGATAAAACAACGATATTGGATGATTTTGAAGTTGAAAATTGAGTGTTTTTGCTAAAGGGCGTTTATTAGTCTTCACACGAGTGCTCAGTAAACACGAGAGCGGGACTTCTGTCTATGTGACCATTTACACGTGATTACGTCATCCTTGGCACTTCGCAGAGCTGAGCAAGTTGAACAATTAAGGTTGAAAAGTATAAACATTTTTTTAAATGACTGATCGTTTGACTAGATAAGACCCTATCCCTGATCTGGGATCACGCAGAGGCTATGAAGGCCATCAAAGCCCTTTGAAACGGCGTTGATCTGGACCTTCAACATTTTGGTTGCAACTGAAAAGCATTATATGATGAACAATCCTGGAATGTTTACTTCAAGAAACTTAATTTCTTTTCCACTGAAGAAATAAAGACATGAACATCTTGGATGAGATGGGGGTGAGTAAATTATCAGTCAATTTTCATTTTGGGGTGAATTAATCCGTTAATTAACTTTGATCGATGGCCATGACACTGTGTTCAATGTATTTTGTTGTTGTATTTTGGGTTTTGTTTTTTTCCTGAGCAAAGTTCAGTTTGCTATCAAGTTGGAATTGTAAATTACTCATGTGGAGTATAATTTGAGTGTTTCATTTTGTGTTGAAATAAGTGTTTCCATCACAAATTTGTGTATGTCATTGATTGAAATCATATATGGTTAGTATATGCAGAGATGTTGTAATATTGACTGAAATCATGTATGATTATTATATGTAGTTTATATGTAATAGTATATAAATTTGAAGAGCTAACACACCATTTCCCTATTAAAAAAATATGAAATCTGTATAAAAAGCATATAAAAAAATGACACAAAATATAAATAAATCCTATATGAATTTAATATGACTAGCATATGATTCAGTATAAGAACTTTATATGATTTGTATATGAATATCATGTATTTTCTACTAATACCATATACCATTGCATACAGTTTACATGTAAAACTCATATAAGATTTTTGCAGTATTCATACATGACCCAAAAGTTTTCTGTGTGTTTTTTAGTATGAAATGGGCCATAAACGGTCTGATTTTGTGTATGACATATATGGGACTTACATTAAACATATAAGATAATTCTGACTGATTTAAGTAAGGAACATATATGGTCACTATATATGAACCATATAGGTTTTTTTCATATGGGCAATGTTGAGTTTACTTATAAGGACGATTTCACTGCAAGTTTACTAATATGTCGTCCACTGAACACAAACAAGTAAGTTGAGAAAACGTAATGTTTTAATTTATTCATAACTTCCCGTCATCGCGCATGCGCAGAATGTCAGCGCTGTATCTTGCACGGGGTTTCCTCCTTCAACCACGCTTTGGAAGGGACTGGATTTCATCTGGTTGAGGTAAGTTTTCTTTAAGCTTTATGAATAATTTAAGCTACATATATGGCACACCTTGTTTGTTAAATGTTAAAAGACTAAACTCATACTAAAGCATGTGGTGATTAGTTATCTTGTTTGTTATCTGTTATGTTCGGTGATCCTGTTAGCAATCTGTTAACATTTGAAGGTATATATCAACCTATACAGCTAGAGTATGGCTGGATGGACTATATTTTTAATGGAGACTATATAAAATGTAGGCCTATTTTGCTAGAGGTTGTACACGTAGCACAATAACGTCTATTTAAAGCTTCACTTTGTAATAAACTTTTTTTATGTTCAAAATTGACGAAATAGATACAATGAGCAAGTACTTTATGAATCCATTTTTTAAACCGTGTTTTTGTCTTATTTTGAATCATTACGCTACACCTATAATACATGTTTATTTTGGGACTATTTTAGCTCAGTCGGCGTCGATGCGGAGTAGCACAATACTTTCGGCGTGACTCGTCCTCATAGACATAAACAGAGAAAAGTAGCTCCGACTACAATGTTCTTCCGCAAGACGCATGCACACCGTTTTGTTTTGATTAACGCGCGCCAAAAGTTACAGCTTCAACGTTATTGACAACTTAGACAAGTGTGAGGACACATGCTTGAACGAGAAAATAATAAGAGGACGTGCATGATGTTAAAAATGTTAAAGACAGCATGTAAGTGCTAATCTTTTGTGTTTATTGCAATTTGATAGTGAAACATATACCCAATTTTGTCAAAAAGCTCACAGTGGGTATAGCATTACCTTAAACACCAGTGTTGCCACAGTTACTTTGAAAAAGTAATCTGATTACTGATTACTGATTACTCCTTTAAAAAGTAACTTAGTTACTTTACAGATTACTTGATTTTAAAAGTAACTAAGTTAGATTACAAGTTACTTTATTAGTTACATTCAGCAGTTGCCGACAACACCGCTGCCGCCTCAAAATAGAAATGACAACCGTTTTTGGCAACACACTTTATTGCATTTATGCCCGAGCCTGACGGCCCCGACTTTTTTACGCCCCTTTTTTCAGGCTTCTGCTTCGTTTTATATTTATTTTAATAATTAAAATGAACAATGAGATGTGCTGGTGGAAACAACATGAGACCATAGCTTGCGCCACTGTCAAGATATGGCTCGCGCAGGGTTAAAGAGTCCGTTTCTTCAGTGCAGCTGCTCGAGTTATGGCCTTTTTACAACTGGTTCCTTCATTCGTTTTCTCTGACCAGGTAGGCCTATCTATCTGATTGCGAAATGACCAGGAGTAGGCTTAATGCCTTCCGAGAGTCTTTCGAGACGTATTTAATTCCGATCACTCAAACAAACCAATTCAGAAGGTGCATGAAAGCATTTCAAACTAAACCGGACAAATGTAAATGTATTGGTTGTTTAAACCACATGTGTAAATTTTACTCCTGGCAAATAATTAAAAAATAAATGTGTGAGAGCGTGTTATGTTGTAGTCAGATATATATGATGGTGCTATACTGAAACATCGCTGCAAATGAGTAAAGCAAGCCAACGCATATGGCCGTAAATGAAACTTTAAAATAAGTCACACAAAACACAATCATCTTCAATATAAATTAATGAGACTAATGATCTTACCAGTGCTTAGGTCGCTCTCTCTCATATTGCGATCTTTGATTTTGAAATGGGCTGCAGAATAAAATGCTGGAATCTTTTGCTTTGATGTGAACTCCGTTAAATGAGCATATACTGCGGGAATTGAAGATCGGATTTATATTAATTTTGCTGAAGTGTAAGGTAGGCTATAAGACAACCTGCATGTACTTTATTTTTATTTATTTTTTTAGATTGTGTAGCCCGTTTCGTTTTTTTTTTGAGCGCCGTTGCGAGCAGTAGGCTAATCTATCAGCTGCCTCAGCTCGTCAAAAATGCCTTAGTGGTGGTATAATAACTAGCCTACTTTGTTTTTGATGTCAAAGTAGTTATATTTCGTTTCGTTTCTTTATTTAGATCATTTCGAAAAATGTTTAGAGCAATTTTTTGTTTGTTAAATTAAAGTTTTAATTTTTTTATGTGACGACCCAGTGAGTTAACCGCATGTTTAATAGCCTAGTCTCTCCAACCAACTCTTGAATTGTCTTGCCTATATAAACTTTAATTTAACAAACAAAAAATTGCTCTGAACATTTTTCTTAATTAGGTTTATAAAAAAAACGAAACGAAAAATAACTACTTTGACATTAAAAACAAAACTGAATTATTTTACGGCTGCAACAATGTAAAAAAATAAAATAAATAGAAAACACGGGCTCCAGCCGGACTCGGGCTGAGAATTTTGATAAGCTGTCGGTTTTTACTAAGGAAAATTACTAAAATAGTAACTCACAGTGACTTGGAAAAGTAACTTTAATCTGATTACTGGTTTGGAAATAGTAACGCGTTAGATTACTCGTTACTGGAAAAAAGTAGTCAGATTAGAGTAACGCGTTACTATGTAACGCGTTACTGGCATCACTGTTAAACACAGTAGGTTATGTCTTAATTGAACATAAATCATTTAGTGAATCCAAGATGTTTTAGTAGGATGTATTTGATATGTGCTTTAGCTCTTAAAGTGAAAGCAATCTAAGTACCTGCCGTCTTGTGTATATATTGTTACTCAAACAACAAGACAGCATCACTTAATGCTCTTTTGTATCTTTATAAATACATTTATATTTAATTAATACAGCGAAGACTATGCATTGGGTTGTAATATCTTTTAATTATTCCATTTCTGTAATGCTACATGATAAATTAACATACTGTAACTGCTTTTGCGTTTGTTTTTGTATTTGTCCTGTTTAGAAAAGAAGAAAAAAAGCACCAACATCAAACATCAGTGATGCATTGACAAAAATTTGGCAGATGTGCACAAAATGTGACCTTTTGAAAGATCAGGTGAGTTTATTATTTTTAGATCTAAATGAAGTGTACACTTAATTTTTACTGTTTTAACAAAGTTTTTTTTTCAGGGTCTGTGCTGAGTATTACAGGAGAGCACCTTTTCCCTTCGTTGGATGAACACACATCTAGTTGTACAGAGAATGGAGATGAGATGAAGTTCTTACAACTTGAACATCAGGTAATTGTTTAGCATGTGATATATGTTTGATTAAAGGTTGAATGGTGTCATCGCTCTGTCAAGCTAAGTCCCATGCCTCTCTTTGGATATAACTTGTTCCATATTTGTTTTTTCTGTCTTTCAGTCACATACACTCTATTGTACTTGCTCAAAGAAAGGCCACAACCTTCAGAGGGACCTTTGTTTATAAGAGAAAAGTTTGGAAACATCCTGAAGACTTGCCTGGTAAGATGATGTGTGTCATCATCAGCATATACACTCATGCCTGAAATACTTCACCTGTTCACCTGTTTATCAGGTCTATTTTGTCAAAAAGCTCACAGTGGGTAGCATAACCGTAAACACAGTAGGTTATGTCTTAAGTGAACATAAATAATTTAGTGAATCCAAGATTTTTTAGTAGGATGTATTAGATATGTGCCTTAGCTCTTAAGGGGACAGCAATCTATGTACCTGCTGTCTTGTTGTTACTCAAACAACAAGACAAAATCACTTAATGCTCTTTTGTATCTTTATAAATACAGTTTAATTTAATTAATACAGTGAAGACTATGCATTGGGTTGTTTTCACATTGTATTATTCCATTTCTGTAATGCTACGCGTTAAATTAACACACTGTAACTGCTTTTGTGTTTGTTTTTGTATTTGTCCTGTTTAGAAAAAAAGACAAAAAGCAACAACATCAAACATCAGTGATGCATTGACAAAAATCTGGCAGATGTGCAAAAAATGTGACCTTTTGAAAGATCAGGTGAGTTTATTATTTTTAGATCTAAATGAAGTGTACACTTAATTTTTACTGTTATAACAATGTTTTTGTTTTTTTCAGGGTCTGTGCTGAGTATTACAGGAGAGCACCTTTTCCCTTCATTGGATGAACACACATCTAGTTGTACAGAGAATGGAGATGAGATGAAGTTCTTACTAGACCAACATGAACATCAGGTAATTGTTTAGCATGTGATATATGTTTGATTAAAGGTTGAATGGTGTCATCTCTCTGTCAAGCTAAGTCCCATGCCTCTCTTAGGATATAACTTGGATATAACTTGTTCCATATTTGTTTTTTCTGTCTTTCAGTCACTCCATTGTACTTGCTCAAAGAAAGGCCACAACTTTCAGAGGGACCTTTGTTTATAAGAGAAAAGTTTGGAAACATCCTGAAGACTTGCCTGGTAAGATGATGTGTGTCATCATCAGCATATACACTCATGCCTGAAATACTTTACCTGTTCACCTGTTTATCAGGTCCTTTTAGGTATACAAACTTATCATTTGCTCTCTGTCAGCCAAAAGGCAGAGTAAAGAGACGAAAGCAGGGTACAAAGTCATGGTAAAAAATACTAAATTGAAAAATCATATTTGAATCTTTCTCAGTGATCAGTTTGATTTCATCTGAGAGCACAAATTCAACAAGTTGTTGTTGAATCAGCATTGTAATTACATCAATGCTGAAATGGCTACTAACAGCACAGGTTCAGGTGTGGCAGTGTTTGGGCTTGGGAAATATATTATGTTTATCAGTTTTAGTTCAATGGCTGAATTTGAACAAGCTTAAAAGGTTAGTTCAACTAAAAATGAAAATTAGCCCATGGTTTGTTCACCCTGAAGTCAGGTGTATAGGACATTCTTCATATACGCAGAGTTAAATAAAAAATATCATGGCTCTTCAAATCTTTATAATGGCATTGAATGGTGGTTTCTGTTTTGAAGTCCATAAAAGTGCATCTATCCATCATAAAAGTGTATCATTCATTCATTCATTCAAGCGAAGTAGCGTGTTTGTGTAAGAAAAATATCCATACTTAAAACTGTATAGACTAAAATATCTAGCTTCCAACGGTATGCAAGTCAACATGCGCTTGTGTGTGGGGCAGTTATATGATGGATAGAATAGCTGATGGATGGGTAGGTAAAAATGCGCTTTTTAATATATAACTCTGATATAACTC
Source organism: Pseudorasbora parva (assembly GCF_024679245.1). Taxonomy (NCBI): domain Eukaryota; kingdom Metazoa; phylum Chordata; class Actinopteri; order Cypriniformes; family Gobionidae; genus Pseudorasbora; species Pseudorasbora parva. The sequence goes on from NC_090192.1 coordinate 17,108,573, forward strand.
TGACACAAAGAAAGTTATATACACCTAGGATGGCTTGAGGGTGATTAAATCATGGTCTAATTTTCATTTTTGTGAGGAACTAACCCTTTATCAGGGCCACCTTTACTTTTCAAATAAAGTTACATGAGCATGTTTAGGAACACACTGAACACACTGTGGTCCACTGGAAAATCCCTAATTTTATGCTTATTTCTATTGCAGGACATAGAGCCAGGATAAAGGGAGAAGATGAGGATCTTAACCATCTTTGAAAATGATGCCACCATCCACTCAAACCCAAATATAAGGTGCCTCTCTGTAGTACTAAGAGCAGATTGGACCAGGTAATGTGCAATACCTTTGCTGCAATTGTTACTAAATATTTTTTTCAAAAGTGTTTAATGTTCTTGACCCCCAGTGCTCAGCAAGAGTCTGGTCCTTAAAAAAATTGCTGCAGTCTTTATGGATAATCATAAGGTTGAGCATTTATTTATTTATTTCAATTTGTACTCTAATTTAGTGCATAATCTTTTTTTGTTTATAAATATTGAAGAGTGGAGTAGAAGTTCATCACCTTCTAATGTACCTATTGGAGACAGAAAATGCTGTTTTGCAGAATTGTCAATAAAATTTTTCTGTAATGATGGCAAAGTATTTTGTATTGTGTTGTATTTTCAGTGTGGTTTGTTCTGGCTGCATTTGGATTCTTAATGTGGTGGGTACACAAGTATCTGGGTTAGATATTTGAAGAAAGTTGAAACAACTTACAAAAAGTACAACATTGAGTTAACTTAAAAAAATAAAGCAACCAGCTGCAAAGCATTTTTGAGTTTACTGAACTCCAAGACCTCTGAAGTTGTGCTAACTTGTTTCTTTGAGTTGGACTGGTAAGTTGAAAAATTTGAACCAACTTTTTGGTTTCAAAGTTGAACCAACTTACAAAAAGTACAAAGTTGAGTTAACTTAAAAAAATAAAGCAACCAGCTGCAAAGCATTTTTGAGTTTACTGAACTTCAAGACCTCTGAAGTTGGACTAACTTGTTTCTTTGAGTTGGACTGGTAGTTAGATGGACTTACTGAGTAAAGTATAATTAACTTAATCAAATAAGTTTAGTGAACTTTCAAAAATGATTTGGCATAACTTCAACCACTGAAGTTGAGTAAACTCAAAAATGCTTTGCAGCTGGTTGCTTTATTTTTTTAAGTTAACTCAACTTTTTTTTTTTTACAGTGTGCTTGATTCCGTTTGTGAAATTTAAACCTCTCAGCAATCACAATGGGTCTGGGGGTAAAATGTGCTTGGAGGGTGTTCACAATCTCGTCATATTCCATAGTCCTGGGCTTAACTAGTGCAATGAGACTACGTAAAAGTCCATAAGTCGATGCCCCCATAACACTGAGAAAAACTGGCACTTTTTTCTCAGCGCTAATGCCATTAGCCACCACAAAATGTTCAAAACGTTCTACATACGTAGTCCATTGCTCTTTTGCCTCGTCGAACGCCTCGACATGTCCGATGATTGAAGCCATCCTTTCAACTTGACCGACAGCTTTATATTGGCAGTGGGAACTTTATACTCGTCGCCAATTTGTGTTATGTCTGCATCAATATGCTATACTAACACATAACATTCTGTTTTCTTTTCTCAGAGCATGTATGGAAAGAACCGGAGACATGGCTGCACTGGTATGAACTGTTTTACTCGACATACAGGAATGAACAACAAACAACAGCACGGGAGTGCCCTCTAGCGGCCATCAGGTATTATAACATCAACTCCAATACATTACAGTTAGCATCGTATCACCTGCCAAAAAAAAAAAAAAAAAACATTACTATAATGGGCTTTTAGATGGTAATGTTTTTTCTGTTGTGTCTGTCGTTACTAGCAACCATGCAGCTTTACTTTTTTTTTTTTTCAAATAATCATAATTAATATAATCATAATTTTTTTTTTAAGCATGGCTTATCTAAATGAGATTTAAATTAGCCCTATTGTCACACCCAGCAGGTGAGAACAGGTGAGAACTGTAAAACTTTAGAGGCTGTTTTCTCTCGTTTAAACTTTTCTAAAGGCCTACATTCAGATGGCCACAACTTCTCCAAATATTATTAGATTTCTCAAAAATAACTCAAAATGCCCCAGAACCGACTTGTGTCCCTACTTTCCGTGACGGGTCACAAATGTTTTATAAACCATTTATACTTATACTAGAATTTCTAGTATATATATATATATATATATATATATATATATATATATATTATATTTAATTCTTTCTAGTCACAAAGCTAAATGCAGATGTCTCCAAAGAAAGGTCTTCCTAGTCAAAATTCAGATTGAGATATCCAAAAGTAAATTGCAGATACCTTAAAATAAGATTTGATTATAAAAGAATTTCAATTCAAGATATATCTTTTTTATATACATTTTTCCTAGTCAAAAAATTTAAAAATATGATTTTAGTGGTATTTCAGTTAGACATAGGCTATATCTAATTTAATTATCACTTGTAACCTTTTTATTTGAGATATCTCTAATTATGCCTGGTACAAAATTATTTATAGATATCTTTAATTATAATTTCTACTAGTAAAAAACCTCAGGGAGGAATATAACTAGTCAAAATAGAGTTGTAGTATAGGCTACTATGAGTCATAATCACATTGTAGATATATTAATTAAAGTTACAAAGAGTCAAAATTGAATAACAGATATCTAGAATTAGAATTTTGACTAGTCAAAACTTAATTATGTCTAACACAGACAAGGACATTAAATGCTAACCCAGCTTGCCATACATTTTGTCTGCGGAAGGCAGCTCATGTTTCGTCTTGTGTTTCCACAGCTGTTATGACCATATTAGGAGAGAGAGGGACATTAAACAACCACAGACTCTTTACTGCAGAAAAACATAAGTCAAGTTAATCTGAATTTTTTTAAAATTATTATTTGGTAGATATATAGTGTGGAGTAGAACGTGAAAAGACCGTCAAGAGTTTTCCTGCCACGTCCCTCAATAACTGAATTTGGTGTGAGATTCTAACATGGACTGGTGAGTAGTATGCACTGCATTCTCATAAAACTTTGATATGAGGAACTATAATGTAATACATTAAAGTACCGTGCAGTATGTAGACCAAAAAACATTATTAGAAAATATTAGTCCAGATAAATCTTTATTTGTACAGTTACAATGGATATATTGAACTTCCTTTGGAAAACCTAAAATTAGATTCAAACTTGTCTAATTTTAGAACAGATAGATAGAACAGATACATTTTTGGAAGAAATTTCCAAAAGCCATAAAATCGTTCTGGATTTAACAAGCAGCAAGAAGTCAAAAACACATTGATAAACAAAACAACTATACAGTGTAAGGCAAGCAGGTTTGTTTAAGGGGGTCATGAATTGAGACACAATTTTCCTTGAGCCTTTGACTTATAAGAGGTCTTAATGTCAGAATCCTGTTTCCAACCTTGAAAAACTTCTTTGTTAGTCCAAAAACATTTTTTATTTATTTAAACCAAGCTGAGAGAAACTTATGAATTTCCAAGCTGACAAAATAATAAATAAATAAATGCATAAATATATGTATGAATACATGTAATAAACAAAACAAAAAACAAATGAATAAATAAACAAAGACATGAGAAAAGAATATTTATACTTTTATTTCCTTGTTATATATATAATTTATTTTTTCCACATTTATTTATTTATACATTTATTTCCACATTGATGTATATATGCATTTATGTCTGCATTTATTTATTTCTAAATTGCTTTGTATGCTAATATAATTATCTATTCTAATGAGGGGGACATGTTTTACCCTTTAGTCCTATTCGGATGGTAATTATTTCTCGTGGGTATGGACTCGCGTCATGTTTTACTGAACATAGGGGTGGGAGAGAGAACAACAACAGACCTGCAAACTCCTCAGAGTAAAAAAGGTGACAGTGCCGGCCCCCTTGAACCTTCTCATCAAATAAAATGTATCATGGTTTCCACAACATTTTTAAGCAGCACAACTGTTTTCAACACAGATAATAATCAAAAATGTTTCTTGATTATGAAATTCTCATATGAGAGTGATTAGTGAAGGATCATGTGACACTGAAGAGTGGAGTAATGATGATAAATTCAGCTATGATAACAGGAATAAATAACACTTTACTTTATTCACATAGAAAAAGGCTGCTTTCATTTGTAATGGTATTTCACAATATTACTGTTTTAACTGTATTTTTGATTAAATAAATGCAGCTTTGGTGAGCAGAAGATAAACATTTCAAAAGCTGTCAGTTAGCACTGCATTATTCATTTGATATAGGCCTACTTTATAGTCAATAAATAGCCTACATTGAGATGACTTGAAAAACACACATACAGCATATATATTGTCGCGATTGTCTGATTGTCGTCGTCACGTTTCATAACGATTGTTTTCCTTCAGCTGCAGCTCCAGTGACGTTTCTACGAATCCGCTTTTGGACTTTCTGTGAGAGCGCCCTCCTCATATTTAGATACGAATAAAATGACAGGTCATGCATAGATTATTTTTTGTCTCTAAATCTAAATCTTGATGTATTTATCATGTATTCATGTATTGATTGTGACCTCAAGAAGCGCGCAATCGAGGTAGAGAAAGCTCTGTTTAGCGTCCCTGTTAACTTACCCGCCCTCGCGCAGGTAACGTCGGTTCATATCCCGCTCGGAGCAGGTCGACTAGGATCGGGGAGACCCAGTAAACGTGCGGAGGATGAAAGTACACTTTATTAAAAATGCAGGGGACACGTCCCGTAATCTATGCCCATGCTTGAATTGAACACTAAGCTTGATTGCTTACTTCCATCCGTCAGACTCGCGTGGTATCTCGACAGCCGCTGTGTGCTTAAAGATTCTGACGCAAGTGAGCTAAGATTACGATTGGCCCAGAGAAATGTCAGTTATAAGAATTATCCAATAGTGTTTCGCATGTCTAGTCTACAGAACTGTTGCCCCCCCCCCCCCCCCCCCCACACACACACACACAAAAAATCTCTTCGGTTCTACGCGATTCACGTAAATGACCCAATTGACCAAGAAAACGGCGATTGTTGCCGAAAAGCGACAAGTTTGCAGCTAGCAACAAGACTTAACCAAATAACCCAGAGTTAACATTCACCAACAGACCTTAATAGTAGAACAAAGATATCTGCTCTGCTATGCAGACATACAACAGTTGTAAGGTATCTCCATCATTTACAGGGGCTAATCTGTGATTGCCATCTGAATCCAGAATGTCAGTGTTTTTCTCCCACCACCGGCATAAAAATCCCGGGCCGAATTACCTATTTATTTTTGACTTTATTTATATAGCGCTTTTACAATGACGAATGTTTCAAAGCAGCTTCACAGTGTTAAACAAAAAAATATTGCAACAACATTTGATTCGCCTGTACAGCCTTTCTGGAGAAAACGTCTCGGTTACGACTATAACCTTGGTTCCCTGAGAACAGGGAACGAGACGCTGCGTCAGAAAGAGGCTACAGGGAACACCTCAAGCGTGACCGGTGTCTGAATCACTATCCAATCACATCAATCCTATTGACCGGCGACAGCCTCTGATGTCATCACCATGCGTGCAACCAGGAAGTATCTAAGGGCGCCACACAAACACAGCACTATTCACTTTGTCTGAAGGGACTGTTGGTAGGCAGGCAGGCAGGCCCCGAGGCATGGCAACGCAATGCAGCGTCTCGTTCCCTGCTCTCAGGGAACCAAGGTTCCCTTTCGTTCTGTCACTCTGAGTAACGTCAGTGACTGACGAATAAGGGGTTTCGATTAGCCTATCAACTTTGAGATCTAAGAAAGCGCCCAGTGGCAGTGCCAATGCCATGGGCATGCGGAATTTGCATAGCGGACAGGAAGTCGCTGGCATGTTTGCATTATGTTTCTGCTTCGGAGCCAAGAGCACATACACTCTTCACTCCTCAAAGACTTCTAAAACTCTTCAGCTTCTTCGAGACGAGCAGCCTTCCAGTTGGTGTTGGTGTGACTGCGCATTCAAGTGATCGCATACTTTCTGCCTGCTGATCAGACGATTGAGTATCCAGCTGGTATGCGGTTCCCTGGGCGCTTCGGCATCGACTGCGAGGTTTCCTCTCACAAAAAGAGCTCACAGGTGGCACGTACTTTTCAGGATGTCTTGCCCGTGTGCTTCTGGTTGCGGTCAGTCTCTTCTGCTTTCCGATGGGCACTATCACTGTCTGATGTGTTTGGGCTTTAAGCACACTCAGGCAGCATTAGTGGATGAGTCATGTTCCCACTGCGGGAACATGCCCATCTCTGTGTTACGGTCAAGACTCAATGAGCTCTGTGCGGCCGCCAGAGGGAGAGTCCCTTCTGCCACATCCCAATCTGCGGTCTCTACGCGAGGCGGCATTTTGGCGGGTGCCCAGGGTGACGGTGTGAAATAAAGCCCCGATGCTCATGTCTCGGCCCACACACCCCTCTGATGCACCGAACCCGCTGTCCGTCCAAGTGAGTACATCGGTGCCGGCCACGGCCTACCCGACTGTCTTGCTTGGCGTGGAGGACGAATAGATGTCGATTGCCGCATCAGAAAGTGTGTTGGAGTCATCCGAGGATGATGATTTGGCTGTGCTGCACAAAGTGGAACCCTCCGCCCCGACCTGAGCACTCGAGGCTGGATGATTGTCTTTTGGGGGTGCCGCTTCAGGACACCTCCCCCCAAATTCCTTTCTTCCCAGAGGTGCTTTCGGGAATCAGCTATACCATGGTGGGGCCCAATGCCCCTGTCATGCATGCAGAGTTTGAAGGGTGCGATCGAGCCTGTCCCTCCAGCCGGGTGGAGTCGGGTTTTACAGCCCATACTTCGCAAGTATGCGTTCCCCCCAGTGAGCCTTCTCGCACAGCTTCTGTGCAAGATCAGGGAGGACAAGGAGCAGGTCCTGGTCAACGTGGCCTGCAGTGGGACTGTGGGGCTCATCCTCCTTAGTCCCCACAGTAAACGAGGACCCCTTCACCAGGAGGCCCTGGTGGGTGTACTGGGCCAGGTAGAGATTAATTTCCCCCCTTGGCAGTTCTGTGCACAAGGGCTCATTTAATCCATGTCTAAAAATGTATTTTAGGGCAATGTCATTAAAATCCACCTTGTGGCACAGAAAACAGAAGTCCTGGACGTAGTCCTCGATGGCCCAGTCGCCTTGTCGTAGGCGCAAGAGGCAAACTGCTGGGTTCATAGTTTGTGGTCAGTTATTCTGTAACAGATTTCCACTGAAGAGGCGAGGCTGAGAACCCAAGTGCAGTTTCTTTATTGAAACTTAACATAAATCAAAAGCAAAGCAGAGACTATGGCAAACATGAGGGCTTAAATACACAAGTGCTAATGGCAAGACAAGGGACACCTGTAAACAATGATTTACCCATAGACCAATGACAACATGACACAGGAACACGAGGCAGGAACACATGAGGGCATAGAGTCACATGACAAGGGAACACAAGACAAAACCAGGAAGTGCATGACAACATGCACTTCCTGGGTCCCCCCTGCAGTGGGGAAAAATATTGTCCTCAAAAAATACTGGCTCCACTGACCATCATGGCGGCACCGGGTGTTACAGGTGGAGCTGCAGCTCTTGTCATTTTTGTCCTGCTCATAAGTACTTTTAACTATACTGATACTGGTCAAATTTTAAATAAATCATATAGTCGAACCTCAGTGAATTTAGTACCGATCCATGTAAACAAGCAGTTTGGACAGTTTGTACTGACTTATCTTAAAACCACGTCAAAGCTACGCACTGATATTTACCTTTTGCCTTCTGTTATCTGGAGATATACACCAATGTCCCGGTCCGTTTAATCAATCAATCAATCAACTTTATTTATATAGCGCTTTTACAATCACGATTGTGTCAAAGCAGCTTCACAGTGTCAAACAGGATAATATTGTGACAAAATTAGATTTGGCTGTACAGTCGTACTGGAGAAAACAGTGATGTTATCAGCTTATTTTAATTTATCATATAGCAACAATGTTGGCAGATCAGTATTTAAGTTTATAGAATTAAATAAGACCTAATTCATACATTTTATTTGTATAATAAGTTGAATAACTTTAATCATATGTTTAGTGTCCCCAACTGAGCAAGCCAAGCCAAAGGCGACAGTGGCAAGGAACCAAAACTCCATCAGGGCGTGATGGAGAAAAATAAACCTTGGGAGAAACCAGACTCAGTCGGGGTGCCAGTTCTCCTCTGGCCTATTAACACACCGTGTAAGATTATTATTCTGGCAACCTTACAGGTCAGAAATCATATTAGATTGGAATATTCAAAATTTCAGGGAATCACGGAAGAGACAGATTTATTTGGAAATAAATGATGGGATGGGGCGTCGATTACACAAGAGTATGAATACATGAAAGATCGGAGTTATTGTGCCAAAGACGGGTTTTGAGCATGTCGTGCCAGTGAGGCAAATTCAGAGGAGACACCAATTGACACGGCTCAGCAGACACTCCAGGATGAGCTGGTCATGTCCAGGCAGGTCCACCATCCGATCCGGACAGGGCCCAGATCCGGGATAAACCTCGGGATAAACAGAGAGACTAACATTAGCGTAGATGCCACTCTTTTTATGATGTAACGAGTACGTCAGGTGTTATGGGAAGTGTTCCCGGTCCAGGCTGACCTAGTTAATGCAGCCTAACAATCAGTCAATTGAATTGAATAATGAAAGTTAAAAATGTTCTATGTGTATGCCATAGTAAAGAGATGTGTTTTTAGTCTAGATTTAAACTGACAGAGTGTGTCTGCTTCCCGAACAATGCTAGGAAGACTATTCCACAGTTTAGGAGCTAAATAGGAAAATGATCGACCGCCTGCAGTTGATTTAGATATTCTAGGTATTATCAACTGGCCAGAGTTTTGAGACCGCAATAGACGTGATGGAGTATAATGCGTTAAGAGCTCGCTTATGTACCGGGGAGCTAAACTATTTAGTGCTTTGTAAGTAATAAGCAAGATTTTAAAATGTATGCGATGTTTAATAGGGAGCCAGTGCAATGTTGACAGAACTGGACTAATATGATCATACTTCCTGGTTCTAGTAAGAACTCTAGCTGCTGCATTTTGGACCAGCTGGAGTTTGTTTATTAAGCGAGCAGGGCAACCACCCAGTAGAGCATTACAATAATCTAGCCTTGAGCTCATGAACTCATGTACTAACTGTTCAGCATTTTGCATTGAAAGCATGTGCCGTAATTTAGATATATTTTTAAGATGATAGAATGCGGTTTTACAGATACTAGAAACGTGGCTTTCAAATGAAAGATTGGTATCAAAGAGCACACCCAGGTTCCTCACTGACGACGAGGGCTTGACAGAACAGTCATCAAGTGTTAGACAGTATTCTCGGTTACTACATGTGGAGCTTTTCTGTCCAGTAATTAAAAATTCAGTTTTATCTGAATTAAGTTGCAGGAAATTACTATTCATCCAATTTTTTATATCAGCTATGCATTCCGTTAATCTTGTGAATTGGTAGGTTTCGTCAGGGCGTGAGGAAATATAGAGCTGAGTATCGTCAGCATAACAATGAAAACTAACGCCATGTTTCCTAATGATATCTCCCAGTGGTAGCATATACAGGGTGAAAAGCAACGGTCCTAACACTGAGCCTTGCGGTACCCCATACTGAACTTGTGATCGTTGTGACATCTCTTAATTTACTGCTACAAACTGATAACGGTCAGATAAGTACGATTTAAACCATGCCAAAGCAGTTCCACTAATGCCAACATAATTTTCGATTCTATTCAGAAGAATATTGTGATCGATAGCATCAAATGCAGCGCTAAGATCGAGTAACACTAATAGAGAGATACAACCACGATCAGATGATAAGAGTAAATCATTTGTAACTCTAATTAGAACAGTCTCAGTACTATGATACGGTCTAAATCCTGACTGGAAATCCTCGCATATACCATTTCTTTCTAAATAGGAACATAATTGTGAAGACACAGCCTTTTCTAGTATTTTTGATAGAAACGGTAGATTCGAGATTGGCCTGTAATTGACTAATTCTTTAGGATCAAGTTGCGTTTTTTTAATAAGTGGTTTAATTATAGCCAACTTAAAAGTTTTCGGTACATATCCTAATGTCAAAGATGAATTAATGATATTAAGCAGAGGATCTATGACCTCTAGAAGTATCTCTTTTAAATAGTCTAGTCGGTATAGGGTCAAGCATACATGTTGTTGATTTTGATGATTTTACAAGTTTAGCCAATTCTTCTCCTCCTATAGTATTGAATGAGTGTAATTTTTCCTCAGTGACACTACAATGCTCTGTCTGAAGTGATACTGTAATAGACGGCTGCATGGTTATAATTTTATTCCTAATATTATCAATCTTACTAGTAAAGAAGTTCATAAAGTCATTACTGCTGTGTTGTTTACAAACATCAGAAGCTGAAGCTTTATTTTTTGATAATTTAGCCACTGTATTGAATAAATACTTAGGGTTGTGTTTGTTTTCTTCTAAAAGAGTTGAGAAATAAGCAGATCTAGCAGTTTTTATGGCCTTTCTGTATGCAATCATGCTCTCTTTCCACAAATTGCGAAAAACCTCCAGTTTTGTTTTCTTCCAGCTGCGCTCCATTTTTCTGGCTGCTCTTTTAAGGGCCCGAGTGTGCTCGTTGTACCACGGCGTTGGATTATTTGCTTTAATCTTCTTTAAGCGCCGGGGAGCAACTATGTCTAAAGTGCTAGTAAAGAGAGAGTCAATAGTTTCTGTTGCAGCATCAAGTTCCTCTTGGCTATCTGTAATGCTGAGGAGATGGAACTGATGAGGAAGATTATGTACAAAGCAATCTTTAGTCGCAGCGGTTATCGTCCTGCCATATTTGAAGTGAGAGGATGGCTTTGCAGCCTTAGGTAAATTAAGTATGCATGATACTTAAGGTAATGATCTGAGATGTCATTGCTCTGCTGCAGAATTTTAACAGTATCAACATCTATTCCATGTGACATTATTAGATCTTTTCCTCGTGACATTATTAAAGTATGATTAAGGCGATGAGTGGGTCCCGATACGTGTTGTCTAACTCCAATTAAGTTTAGAATGTCTCTAAATGCCAATCCCAATGCGTCTTTTTCATTGTCTACGTGGATATTAAAATCCCCAACAATTAGTACTTTATCTACAGCTAATACTAACTCCGATACAAAACCGGCAAATTCTTTGATAAAGTCTGTATTGTGCCCTGGTGGCCTGTATACAGTAGCCAACACAAATGTCAGACGGGATTTATCATTTACACTACACAGCGTTACATAAAGCACCAAAACTTCTGAGTAATACTGAAAATATTATTATAAATTATAGCAACACCTCCCCCTTTACCTTTCAGACGTGGCTCATGTTTGTAACAATAATCTTGGGGGGTGCACTCATTTAAAGTAATGTAATCGTCAGGTTTTAGCCAGGTTTCTGTCAAGCACAGCACATCTAAGTTATGATCTATAATCATATCATTGACAACAAGCGTTTTTGGCGAAAGGGATCGAATATTCAGCAACCCAAGCTTTATCAATTGTTCATCCGTATTATATCTGTGTTTATTTGTTGGACATCAATTAAATTTTTACTGTTGAATGATTCTGATGTTTTTTTGTATTTACTAATTCGGGGAACAGACACAGTCTCTATATGATAATCTCTAGGTGAAAGAGTTTAACTTTCCAGCACAAGGTCGGGACGAGTAGCTGGGAAGCTAAAAACAACAACGTGCACCGGAGAACATGTGACAGCCAATCTGACGCCAATGCCCAACGAGAATAGAAATGTGTCTGTACTACAAGCACAGCATTCACTGAATCATTGTCAAACTGAAGGGAAGATTAGAAATCATGCATTGAAAAGGCACAGACATACAAAGATTCTAAAGACACTAAACCAGGCTAAATGTATTTGGGACATTGAAAACAAACCTAAAGGGCTACTTTGTGCCCATATAAATATACGTAGTATGCTGTCCAAGCGTAAGCAATTGGACCATATTTTAAGTGACTCTAACATTGACATATTAGGATTATCAGAAACTTGGCTCACCAGCTCATCAGCTGAGTCAGGTGTTGGCTTCCAAAACTATAATGTGTTTAGAAGGGATAGATCTAAGGGAAGAGGATGAAGGGTGTTGCTTTATGTAAAAAAACAACTTAGAATGCTCGCAACTTAGCGTACCAAATGAGGTCGAAATAGATAATGTCTCAGTAAAAAAATTCACTCTCCAGAGATGGCTTTCATTTTGATCTGCCTGTATCGTCCTTCTTCAGCAAAAATTAATTTCTACAAGCAAAACTCTTCAGCTTCTTCGAGACGAGCAGCCTTCCAGTTGGTGTTGGTGTGACTGCGCATTCAAGTGATCGCATACTTTCTGCCTGCTGATCAGACGATTGAGTATCCAGCTGGTATGCGGTTCCCTGGGCGCTTCGGCATCGACTGCGAGGTTTCCTCTCACAAAAAGAGCTCACAGGTGGCACGTACTTTTCAGGATGTCTCGCCCGTGTGCTTCTGGTTGCGGTCAGTCTCTTCTGCTTTCCGATGGGCACTATCAATGTCTGATGTGTTTGGGCTTTAAGCACACTCAGGCAGCATTAGTGGATGAGTCATGTTCCCACTGCGGGAACATGCCCATCTCTGTGTTACGGTCAAGACTCAATGAGCTCTGTGCGGCCGCCAGAGGGAGAGTCCCTTCTGCCACATCCCAATCTGCGGTCTCTACGCGAGGCGGCATTTTGGCGGGTGCCCAGGGTGACGGTGTGAAATAAAGCCCCGATGCTCATGTCTCGGCCCACACACCCCTCTGATGCACCGAACCCGCTGTCCGTCCAAGTGAGTACATCGGTGCCGGCCACGGCCTACCCGACTGTCTTGCTTGGCGTGGAGGACGAATAGATGTCGATTGCCGCATCAGAAAGTGTGTTGGAGTCATCCGAGGATGATGATTTGGCTGTGCTGCACAAAGTGGAACCCTCCGCCCCGACCTGAGCACTCGAGGCTGGATGATTGTCTTTTGGGGGTGCCGCTTCAGGACACCTCCCCCCAAATTCCTTTCTTCCCAGAGGTGCTTTCGGGAATCAGCTATACCATGGTGGGGCCCAATGCCCCTGTCATGCATGCAGAGTTTGAAGGGTGCGATCGAGCCTGTCCCTCCAGCCGGGTGGAGTCGGGTTTTACAGCCCATACTTCGCAAGTATGCGTTCCCCCCAGTGAGCCTTCTCGCACAGCTTCTGTGCAAGATCAGGGAGGACAAGGAGCAGGTCCTGGTCAACGTGGCCTGCAGTGGGACTGTGGGGCTCATCCTCCTTAGTCCCCACAGTAAACGAGGACCCCTTCACCAGGAGGCCCTGGTGGGTGTACTGGGCCAGGTAGAGATTAATTTCCCCCCTTGGCAGTTCTGTGCACAAGGGCTCATTTAATCCATGTCTAAAAATGTATTTTAGGGCAATGTCATTAAAATCCACCTTGTGGCACAGAAAACAGAAGTCCTGGACGTAGTCCTCGATGGCCCAGTCGCCTTGTCGTAGGCGCAAGAGGCAAACTGCTGGGTTCATAGTTTGCGGTCAGTTATTCTGTAACAGATTTCCACTGAAGAGGCGAGGCTGAGAACCCAAGTGCAGTTTCTTTATTGAAACTTAACATAAATCAAAAGCAAAGCAGAGACTATGGCAAACATGAGGGCTTAAATACACAAGTGCTAATGGCAAGACAAGGGACACCTGTAAACAATGATTTACCCATAGACCAATGACAACATGACACAGGAACACGAGGCAGGAACACATGAGGGCATAGAGTCACATGACAAGGGAACACAAGACAAAACCAGGAAGTGCATGACAACATGCACTTCCTGGGTCCCCCCTGCAGTGGGGAAAAATATTGTCCTCAAAAAATACTGGCTCCACTGACCATCATGGCGGCACCGGGTGTTACAGGTGGAGCTGCAGCTCTTGTCATTTTTGTCCTGCTCATAAGTACTTTTAACTATACTGATACTGGTCAAATTTTAAATAAATCATATAGTCGAACCTCAGTGAATTTAGTACCGATCCATGTAAACAAGCAGTTTGGACAGTTTGTACTGACTTATCTTAAAACCACGTCAAAGCTACGCACTGATATTTACCTTTTGCCTTCTGTTATCTGGAGATATACACCAATGTCCCGGTCCGTTTAATCAATCAATCAATCAACTTTATTTATATAGCGCTTTTACAATCACGATTGTGTCAAAGCAGCTTCACAGTGTCAAACAGGATAATATTGTGACAAAATTAGATTTGGCTGTACAGTCGTACTGGAGAAAACAGTGATGTTATCAGCTTATTTTAATTTATCATATAGCAACAATGTTGGCAGATCAGTATTTAAGTTTATAGAATTAAATAAGACCTAATTCATACATTTTATTTGTATAATAAGTTGAATAACTTTAATCATATGTTTAGTGTCCCCAACTGAGCAAGCCAAGCCAAAGGCGACAGTGGCAAGGAACCAAAACTCCATCAGGGCGTGATGGAGAAAAATAAACCTTGGGAGAAACCAGACTCAGTCGGGGTGCCAGTTCTCCTCTGGCCTATTAACACACCGTGTAAGATTATTATTCTGGCAACCTTACAGGTCAGAAATCATATTAGATTGGAATATTCAAAATTTCAGGGAATCACGGAAGAGACAGATTTATTTGGAAATAAATGATGGGATGGGGCGTCGATTACACAAGAGTATGAATACATGAAAGATCGGAGTTATTGTGCCAAAGACGGGTTTTGAGCATGTCGTGCCAGTGAGGCAAATTCAGAGGAGACACCAATTGACACGGCTCAGCAGACACTCCAGGATGAGCTGGTCATGTCCAGGCAGGTCCACCATCCGATCCGGACAGGGCCCAGATCCGGGATAAACCTCGGGATAAACAGAGAGACTAACATTAGCGTAGATGCCACTCTTTTTATGATGTAACGAGTACGTCAGGTGTTATGGGAAGTGTTCCCGGTCCAGGCTGACCTAGTTAATGCAGCCTAACAATCAGTCAATTGAATTGAATAATGAAAGTTAAAAATGTTCTATGTGTATGCCATAGTAAAGAGATGTGTTTTTAGTCTAGATTTAAACTGACAGAGTGTGTCTGCTTCCCGAACAATGCTAGGAAGACTATTCCACAGTTTAGGAGCTAAATAGGAAAATGATCGACCGCCTGCAGTTGATTTAGATATTCTAGGTATTATCAACTGGCCAGAGTTTTGAGACCGCAATAGACGTGATGGAGTATAATGCGTTAAGAGCTCGCTTATGTACCGGGGAGCTAAACTATTTAGTGCTTTGTAAGTAATAAGCAAGATTTTAAAATGTATGCGATGTTTAATAGGGAGCCAGTGCAATGTTGACAGAACTGGACTAATATGATCATACTTCCTGGTTCTAGTAAGAACTCTAGCTGCTGCATTTTGGACCAGCTGGAGTTTGTTTATTAAGCGAGCAGGGCAACCACCCAGTAGAGCATTACAATAATCTAGCCTTGAGCTCATGAACTCATGTACTAACTGTTCAGCATTTTGCATTGAAAGCATGTGCCGTAATTTAGATATATTTTTAAGATGATAGAATGCGGTTTTACAGATACTAGAAACGTGGCTTTCAAATGAAAGATTGGTATCAAAGAGCACACCCAGGTTCCTCACTGACGACGAGGGCTTGACAGAACAGTCATCAAGTGTTAGACAGTATTCTCGGTTACTACATGTGGAGCTTTTCTGTCCAGTAATTAAAAATTCAGTTTTATCTGAATTAAGTTGCAGGAAATTACTATTCATCCAATTTTTTATATCAGCTATGCATTCCGTTAATCTTGTGAATTGGTAGGTTTCGTCAGGGCGTGAGGAAATATAGAGCTGAGTATCGTCAGCATAACAATGAAAACTAACGCCATGTTTCCTAATGATATCTCCCAGTGGTAGCATATACAGGGTGAAAAGCAACGGTCCTAACACTGAGCCTTGCGGTACCCCATACTGAACTTGTGATCGTTGTGACATCTCTTAATTTACTGCTACAAACTGATAACGGTCAGATAAGTACGATTTAAACCATGCCAAAGCAGTTCCACTAATGCCAACATAATTTTCGATTCTATTCAGAAGAATATTGTGATCGATAGCATCAAATGCAGCGCTAAGATCGAGTAACACTAATAGAGAGATACAACCACGATCAGATGATAAGAGTAAATCATTTGTAACTCTAATTAGAACAGTCTCAGTACTATGATACGGTCTAAATCCTGACTGGAAATCCTTGCATATACCATTTCTTTCTAAATAGGAACATAATTGTGAAGACACAGCCTTTTCTAGTATTTTTGATAGAAACGGTAGATTCGAGATTGGCCTGTAATTGACTAATTCTTTAGGATCAAGTTGCGTTTTTTTAATAAGTGGTTTAATTATAGCCAACTTAAAAGTTTTCGGTACATATCCCGACTGAGTCTGGTTTCTCCCAAGGTTTATTTTTCTCCATCATGCCCCGATGGAGTTTTGGTTCCTTGCCACTGTCGCCTTTGGCTTGGCTTGCTCAGTTGGGGACACTAAAAATATGATTAAAGTTATTCAACTTATTATACAAATAAAATATATGAATTAGGTCTTATTTAATTCTATAAACTATAATACTGATCTGCCAACATTGTCGCTATATGATAAATTAAAATAAGCTGATAACATCACTGTTTTCTCCAGTACGGCTGTACAGCCAAATCTAATTTTGTCGCAATATTACCCTGTTTGACACTGTGAAGCTGCTTTGACACAATCGTGATTGTAAAAGCGCTATATAAATAAAGTTGATTGATTGATTGATTGATATCCTAATGTCAAAGATGAATTAATGATATTAAGCAGAGGATCTATGACCTCTAGAAGTATCTCTTTTAAATAGTCTAGTCGGTATAGGGTCAAGCATACATGTTGTTGATTTTGATGATTTTACAAGTTTAGCCAATTCTTCTCCTCCTATAGTAGTGAATGAGTGTAATTTTTCCTCAGTGACACTACAATGCTCTGTCTGAAGTGATACTGTAATAGACGGCTGCATGGTTATAATTTTATTCCTAATATTATCAATCTTACTAGTAAAGAAGTTCATAAAGTCATTACTGCTGTGTTGTTTACAAACATCAGAAGCTGAAGCTTTATTTTTTGATAATTTAGCCACTGTATCGAATAAATACTTAGGATTGTGTTTGTTTTCTTCTAAAAGAGTTGAGAAATAAGCAGATCTAGCAGTTTTTATGGCCTTTCTGTATGCAATCATGCTCTCTTTCCACAAATTGCGAAAAACCTCCAGTTTTGTTTTCTTCCAGCTGCGCTCCATTTTTCTGGCTGCTCTTTTAAGGGCCCGAGTGTGCTCGTTGTACCACGGCGTTGGATTATTTGCTTTAATCTTCTTTAAGCGCCGGGGAGCAACTATGTCTAAAGTGCTAGTAAAGAGAGAGTCAATAGTTTCTGTTGCAGCATCAAGTTCCTCTTGGCTATCTGTAATGCTGAGGAGATGGAACTGATGAGGAAGATTATGTACAAAGCAATCTTTAGTCGCAGCGGTTATCGTCCTGCCATATTTGAAGTGAGAGGATGGCTTTGCAGCCTTAGGTAAATTAAGTATGCATGATACTTAAGGTAATGATCTGAGATGTCATTGCTCTGCTGCAGAATTTTAACAGTATCAACATCTATTCCATGTGACATTATTAGATCTTTTCCTCGTGACATTATTAAAGTATGATTAAGGCGATGAGTGGGTCCCGATACGTGTTGTCTAACTCCAATTAAGTTTAGAATGTCTCTAAATGCCAATCCCAATGCGTCTTTTTCATTGTCTACGTGGATATTAAAATCCCCAACAATTAGTACTTTATCTACAGCTAATACTAACTCCGATACAAAACCGGCAAATTCTTTGATAAAGTCTGTATTGTGCCCTGGTGGCCTGTATACAGTAGCCAACACAAATGTCAGACGGGATTTATCATTTACACTACACAGCGTTACATAAAGCACCAAAACTTCTGAGTAATACTGAAAATATTATTATAAATTATAGCAACACCTCCCCCTTTACCTTTCAGACGTGGCTCATGTTTGTAACAATAATCTTGGGGGGTGCACTCATTTAAAGTAATGTAATCGTCAGGTTTTAGCCAGGTTTCTGTCAAGCACAGCACATCTAAGTTATGATCTATAATCATATCATTGACAACAAGCGTTTTTGGCGAAAGGGATCGAATATTCAGCAACCCAAGCTTTATCAATTGTTCATCCGTATTATATCTGTGTTTATTTGTTGGACATCAATTAAATTTTTACTGTTGAATGATTCTGATGTTTTTTTGTATTTACTAATTCGGGGAACAGACACAGTCTCTATATGATAATCTCTAGGTGAAAGAGTTTAACTTTCCAGCACAAGGTCGGGACGAGTAGCTGGGAAGCTAAAAACAACAACGTGCACCGGAGAACATGTGACAGCCAATCTGACGCCAATGCCCAACGAGAATAGAAATGTGTCTGTACTACAAGCACAGCATTCACTGAATCATTGTCAAACTGAAGGGAAGATTAGAAATCATGCATTGAAAAGGCACAGACATACAAAGATTCTAAAGACACTAAACCAGGCTAAATGTATTTGGGACATTGAAAACAAACCTAAAGGGCTACTTTGTGCCCATATAAATATACGTAGTATGCTGTCCAAGCGTAAGCAATTGGACCATATTTTAAGTGACTCTAACATTGACATATTAGGATTATCAGAAACTTGGCTCACCAGCTCATCAGCTGAGTCAGGTGTTGGCTTCCAAAACTATAATGTGTTTAGAAGGGATAGATCTAAGGGAAGAGGATGAATGGTGTTGCTTTATGTAAAAAAACAACTTAGAATGCTCGCAACTTAGCGTACCAAATGAGGTCGAAATAGATAATGTCTCAGTAAAAAAATTCACTCTCCAGAGATGGCTTTCATTTTGATCTGCCTGTATCGTCCTTCTTCAGCAAAAATTAATTTCTACAAGCAACTACAGGCTCTATTGAAATATCACATTTCATACAATAAGTCCAACGAAATCATTGTCATTGGAGATTTCAATGTGAACTGGGACTGTAAGATGGACAGAAAATTACTCAAATGTGTAATCGATACTTTTAGTTTTTCTCAAATTATTGAGCAACCTACAAGAATCACAAGACAGTCAAAAACCAAAATAGACTTGCTTTTCAGTAACAAGCTGGAGAGAATGACTAAATCTTATAATTTTCTAAAATGGGTATCTCAGACCATAATCTCTAGAAAACTAATTAGGTCAAGGGTCAATAATGATTTTCAAATCCATCAAATAATAGGTCACCGTTTGAATTTTTACCCAGAAATCAACAACAAAATGTGGCCATAGCTTTATCATCAGTGAATTGGGAGCTAATCCTGTTCAGTGATGACCCTAATTTGTGTTGCAGTCAACTTCACAAAAGTGTAAAAGAAGTTATATCTATACATTCCACCAAAGGGAAATATAAATTAAAGAAAAGATGCTATTTGTGGTCGAACAAAGAATGTAAAAATATGATGACAACAAGAGACCAATTACTGAAACAATTTCTGAAAACCGGTCTTATTATAGACCGACAGAGATTTACTCATATGCAAAATAAAGTAACAGCAAGTCTAAGACAGGCAAAAGCTAACTTTTTCATAAATATAATAAAGAACGCAAAAGGAAATGGCAAAATAGTATGGCAAGATCTAAACAAATTGCTTGGCCGTCAGTCAAACAAAAATAATAAGGAAATCAGGCTTCAGGTAAATAATATCATTATTAATGAACCCTCATCTATAGCTACTAATCTAAATAGTTCCCTATCTGGGAACTCGAGCTGCGTCGAAACGCTGTGAGAACGCCTCTGCGTGATTGCGTCATGAAGCGCGTGTAGAACCAGTCCATTCAGGAGATCGAACGTTATCGACGTGGTGACGTCATCGACCGGAAACAATAAAGCATCCGCAAACACAAACAGAAACTAGCTTCTGTGCCTTCAGTAAGTGATCTGTGTATATCCTGTCTGTCTATTTGGTGTTTTTGTCTGTCTATTGAGAGAGAATTTTTCCATCTTTGTTAAATATTACTAGATATATTAACAAAAAAGTAAAAAAGGAGATATAATGGCGAGTGAACAGTTCTAGAGGTGTGTTCATCCCTGCCCACGCTACTTCACGGGTGTGGATACACACTCTCTTTGTGTGATCTGTCTGGGAGCGCAGCATGCCCAGGCAGCCCTCTTCGAGGAGGGTGCCTCGGCTCGTGTTCCCCGCGGCTTGGGTCCCACTGCTGCCGAGGCAGAGCGGAGGCTTCAGTCGTGGGGTTCACAAATGGACCTTGCAGAGGGATTTGAGACGGGCCTAGCCTTATCTCAGCCCTCACCTGCACCTTCCAGCGCCTTGTCTCGGGGTTTGGAAGCCCGCCCTGCGGTTTCTTCCCCTCCGGGCGGGCCGCCGGTGCTCCAACTATCCAGCTCTGAGGAGGTGGACGTTGAGAGCATCGCGACTGAAGACTCGCCACTTCAGTCACCTGCTAGTGAGGAGCTCATTGAGGTGCTCACGAGAGCGGTGGCTAGATTAAACATCGACTGCCCAACCGAAAGAGCAGAATCCCATCGAAAAAGACAAAGCAAGCTAGATGAGAGATTTCTGCCCTCTCGTGCAGCAGAGCCTCAACGTCGGGGCCTGCTGTTCTTCCCCGATCTGCACACCGAGGTGTCTAGATCATGAAGGAAACCGGCATCATATCGTGTTTTCAGCCCACAAACGTCAACATACAGTAACATCGTTGGGCTGAAACAGTATGGTTATGGGGCGATGCCGAAGGTAGAAGAGACGCTTGCGAGCCATCTCTCGCCTTCGTCAGCATCGTCCCTAAAGGCCCCGACTTTACCCACCAAGCCACTAAAGACAACATCGGCGTTGGTGGGTAAAGCGTACTCGGCGGCAGGTCAGGCCGCGGCATGCCTGCACACTATGGCCATCATGCAGGCGTACCAGGCTGACCTGCTACAGGACTTGGATGGTAGAGATGAGGTGGGGGGCAACGTCATAAATGAACTTAGACAGTCTGCCGATCTCGTTCTCTGGGCCACCAAGGAGACGGCCAGATGTGTGGGCCGCTCTATGGCAGCCTTGGTGCCCACGGAGAGGCATCTATGGCTTAAACCCACCGAAATCAAGGAGAGGGAGAAGAGCTTTTTGCTCGATGCGCCGCTGTCCCCTGCGGGCCTCTTCGTTGACGGAGTAATATCTGTCACCGAGAGGTTCCAGGAGTCAAAGAAACAGGCAGCGGCGCTAAAGCAGTTTCTCCCTCTCCGGATCCAAGTCCCTGGGGCTGCAGCTGAAAAACAGCAGCCCAAACAGAGTACGAGCTCCTCACACAGGGCGCAACAGCGGCAGAGCGTCGCCACCCGTACTCCCCCACAAAGAGACTGGGAGGCGGGGCGGCGCTCTCAGACGAGGCCTTCGAGGGGTAGGGCTGATCTGAGGACAGTCCTCATCGCCAAGAAGGCCTCGTCGAAGCGTTCCTGACAGCAGAAGCGTCAGGACGCTGAGGGTAGTCCCCTCCGCAGGAAGACGGTGCTTACCTCAGTACACGGTACCCGTCTTCTTGCGGTGCCCTCTAGGGGCCACGCTGCCAACCCCGCCGCAATGCCGGGGCGCAGATGGTCCCCGCGGGCCACCCTCGGGGGGCTCCCAAGCAGTCAAGTCAGGTGTTCCCTGCCGGTTCGCCGCTTCAGGGCACTGTACTTGTTGCTCGAAGTACACTAGAGGCTAGCGTCGAGAGGTTGGTTCCCTTAGTAGAATTTCTAGATGAGTGGAAACGTATATCAAAAATATCTCGTTGGGTCCTGCAGATAGTAGAAAGGGGTTACGCGATTCAATTCAAAAGGCGGCCACCTCCGTTCAGCAGTGTCCTACCCACAGAGGTGGGCCCGGAGCAGGCTCTGGTAATGGCACAAGAAGTAGAGACACTCCTGCGAAAGGGGGCTATAGAGAGGGTTCCTCCTCCCGGCAGGGAGTCAGGGTTTTACAGCCGTTACTTCATCGTGCCGAAAAAGATATCGGGTTGCGCCCGATATTAGATCTGCGTCTACTAAATCGCTCTGTGGCGAAGCTTGAGTTAAAGATGCTTACACTCAGACAGATTGTATCTCAGATCAAGTAAGAGGATTGGTTTGTGACCATAGACCTCAAAGACGCATATTTCTATGTCTCCATCCTTCCACATCACAGGAAGTTTCTGAGGTCTGCCTTCGGGGGAGAGGCATACCAATATCGAGTACTTCCCTTTGGTCTAGCACTGTCACCCCGCACCTTCACCAAGTGTGTGGATGCAGCTCTGGCGCCGTTGCGTCTGCAGGGCATCCGCATACTCAATTATATCGACGACTGGTTGATTTTAGCTCACACCGAGCAGATGGCGGTTCGGCATCAAGATGCTGTTCTCGTGCACATGTTGAGGTTGGGGTTGAGATTGAATGCCAAGAAAAGTGTGCTTTCTCCGGCTCAGAGAACCACCTTTCTAGGAGTGAACTGGGAAGCTAGACCGTGCTGTCACTGTAAAGCAGTTCCAGAAACTGTTAGGCCTCATGGCGGCTGCATCCAACGTGATACCTTTTGGCCTGCTGAACATGAGGCTGTTACAGTGGTGGCTCAGAACGAAAGGGTTCTCCCTGAGGGGAAATCCACTCCGCACGATCAAAGTCACGCAGCGATGCCTTCGTGCTCTGGTCATGTGGAAAGATCCCGGGTTTCTGTCCCAGGGACCTGTGCTGGGAGCTCATGTTTGTCGCGTCATGCTAACGACAGATGCTTCCCTCACGGGGTGGGGTGCGACCATGAGTGGTCGTTCGTCCCAGGGTCTATGGCAGGAACATCAGCGGCTATGGCACATAAATCGGCTAGAGATGCTCGCTGTGTTTCTTGCATTGAAACAGTTCCTGCCCGACCTCAGTGGCCATCATGTATTAATCAGGACAGACAACACATCGGTGGTCGCCTATATAAACCATCAGGGGGGTCTGAGGTCCAGTCCCTTATACAAACTGGCACGTCAGATCCTCCTGTGGGCCCAAGGGAAACTGCTGTCCATCAGGGCAGTTTACATCCCGGGGGTCCTAAATCAGGAAGCAGACATCCTGTCGAGGCAGGGGCCGAGGCCCGGGGAATGGAGACTCCACCCCGAGGTGGTGGAGCTCCTGTGGCAAAGATTCGGGAAAGCAGAAATAGACCTGTTTGCTTCGGCAGAGAACTCCCACTGTCAGCATGGTGCAGAGAACGCCAGTTGGACCCAGTTAACTGCCCGGTTGTTACAGAGCTGGAGTTCCTGCAGGCGAGATTCTCAGCAGGGTTGACCCCTCCACAATAAAGGTGTACGTGGCGGCCTTAGCTGCTTTCCACACTCCTTTGGGTGGAGTGTCTTTGGAAAGACACCCATTAGTTACACGTTTCCTCCGTGGCACTTTAAGGTTGAGGCCAGTGGTACATTCGAGGGTCCCGACCTGGGATTTGGCCATTGTTTTACGGGGCTTGTCTGAGCCTCCTTTTGAACCTATTGAGGAAATTTCAGAGAAATTCCTCACTCTTAAAACCATCTTTCTTCTGGCCATCTCGTCCCTTAAAAGAATTGGGGATATTCAGTCCCTGTCGGCAGGGCCCTCATGTTTAGAGTTTGCGCCTGGCTTGGTAAAGGCTTTCCTTCACTCCAGACCAAGATATATCCCCAAGGTTCCTATGAGCCCTAGGGGTCCCATCACTCTGCAAGCCTTCTGTCCTCCTCCTTTCATGATGTCAGACCAGGAAAAGTTAAATCTGCTTTGCCCAGTTAGGGCACTTCATGCGTACGTCCACAGAGCTGCCCTGTGGAGAAAGACTGATCAACTATTTGTCTGTTTCGGAGCACCTAAGAAAGGAGCACCCGTGTCTAAGCAGAGAATGAGCAAGTGGCTGGTCGAGGCGATTTCACTTGCTTATGAATCGGTCGGACAGCCGTCTCCTCTGGCTGTCCGGGCCCATTCGACCAGGGGTATGGCTGCTTCTAAAGCACTTCTGTCGGGGGCTTCCTTCCTAGACATTTGTAATGCGGCAGGCTGGTTTTTGGCTGGCTAATCTAACTTTCGTAAGATTCTACGAATTGGATGTTGCATCTACAGTTGGGGCACAGGTGTTATCGTAGGCGTGTGCTACGGTTTCACACATACGAGCACTTGGTCCTATGGCGATGTGGGTATAAGCGTTCTCACAGCGTTTCGACGCAGCTCGAGTTCCCAGATAGGGAACGTCTCGGTTACGTATGTAACCCTAGTTCCCTGAGGGGAACGAGACGCTGCGTCGCCCGGCCATACTCCGGCATGCCCGTGATCACTTACTTCAGGCTGTTTCAGAGGCTAGTTTCTGTTTGTGTTCGCGGATGCTTTATACTATCGTCACCACGTCGATGACGTTCGATCTCCTGAATGGACTGGTTCTACACGTGCTTCACGATGCAATCACGCAGAGGCATTCTCACAGCGTTTCGACGCAGCGTCTCGTTCCCCTCCGGGAACTAGGGTTACATACGTATCCGAGACGTTTTTTCATAACTTCTGTAAAGGAGATTGCCCAACATTTCACTCCATCTGTTTGCTCTGATAAAATCAGTGACTTGGATCAGACTGTGTTCAGAATCACTGAGATCTCAGATCATGACGTGGCCAAAATTATCGCTGGCCTAAAAAACTCAAAAACGCTAGATGCTTTTGGTCTTAGTACAATTTTTCTGAAAGATTTTAAGGATTCTCTTGTATGACCAATCACCCATCTTCTTAACATGTCCTTTAAACACTCCACAGTCCCAGGCGATTGGAAAGTAGCTGCAGTGATACCAATTTTTTAATCTGGTGATAAAACATATATGGTAAACTACCGACCTATAAGCATACTTCCTATTATCTCCAAAATAGCTGAGAAATGGGTGGTCAAACTCCTCACAGCTCATTTGGAAAACAATCAGCCTTCATTACATCCACTACAATTTGGCTTTCGAACCCATCACTCCACTGATATTGCCCTGTGTGTGTTAATAGAAAACATCAAAAGATTACTTGACAGGAGTCCTTGTGTTGGGGCCGTATTTTTGGACTTGAAGAAAGCCTTTGACTCTGGTAACCATCAGATCTTGCTGTCAAGGTTGACACAGTTCAATATTTCCAACTAAGCACTTCAATGGTTTACATCATATCTCTCCCACAGGAAACAGTACGTTGATGGTGCAAAATCTTTGTGCTTAGACTGCGATGTTGATGTGCCTCAAGGGTCTATCCTTGGGCCGATTTTATTTTCCCTTTTTATTAATGAATGTATGCAGATGAAGCAGTCACCTACACCCTAAACCTTTCAGCAAGCTGCTGACAATCTCACAATTGCATTGTCTTCTGTGCACAGCTGGCTCAAGGATTCATGTCTCTTGTTTAAACCGATCAAATGTTTTTATATATGGAGTAGAACTTGATCTTGTTCCAGAATTTAAGTACCTTGGGGTTACCCTCGATCCAAAATTGTCATTTAAATGTCATGTAAAAAAATTGGGACAAGTAATTAAATTCAATAATCGTAATTTTCAACATATTCGAAATAATATGTAAAATAATATTTAAACCATGAGTGCCGCAAAAACTTACTTTTACTCCATGATAATTTCTCATATGGACTATTGTATGACTATTGTATGTAGTTGGTCTCTTGCTTGTCCCACAACACTTAAAACACAACAATCGAAAATCTTTATAAAAAAAGTTTAAAAATAATTGATAAAAAATAAAACAATTTCTTACCATCACTGTAATATCTTGTGTAGTGATTTTTACTTTTGTCCACCCAAGTACACTAAGTAAGGTAGTGATTGGTACTCACGTCACCGCTGACGTTGTGATTTTTGGATCACACGTCACTCAAGATGTGGTTATGAGTACATCAGATGACCACCTTCCCCCCTCTTAGTTTGGGACACTAGTCAAGGTCTTTTACCTTGGCTGTATGAGACCACTCCGAACAGGAGGCTGCCCAGACATTTATAATGAATGTAAAGGGGGAGAGTTGGTCAGCTGATTTATCTGAAAGATTGGTGAGATTTCTAACTTGTAGAGCCTTTTCTGTTTTATCAGCACAAGGAAGACAATTGTAATAAAATAGATTTTATTTACAAAAGATAAACAGAACAATTAACACAATGTAGCGAATTAGCTCTTAAGGGAAATATAAATAATTATTCATAACTCATTATGATTAATTATGAATATTTGAATCATTTAAATAGATTAACTTTATGTAGCTACATTAATATTGCAATCAATCAATCAGTTAATTTGTGAACATTTGGTATTGATTATTACTTAATTCTAAGAAAAGGATATTTTTCATGGCTACAAAAAAAAAAAAATTCTTCCTTTGTATTTACATAAGCGCTTAGAGCGCATAACAAGATCGATCATTTAAGGGACAATTTGTTTGCAGGCAAGGAGTCAGAACCAAACATATATTGTGCACAAAATGTAATATCTATAAATCACGAACGAGACATGAAACACATACATACACAAAACATACATAGCAAGAGTTGAAGTGAAAGTGGTTAAAAGAACCGGGTCAGTACAGATGAATGAAGTCTAAAGAGTCTAAAACCTTGAGAGAAACCATCGGTGACTACAAACCCCTTTGTCTGAACAAAGGGGTTTACAGTTTTACTCACTACACAGCAATTTGTTTTGTGTACGATACTTGCATATGGCTTGAGCCGTAGAAGACCGTCCAGGTGGAAATCGCAGAAGAAAGTTCGATGGTTTTGTCTGATGGGTTTTACCACGCATAATTCCTTCCGTGGTGAGTGAAGGAACGATTTTGAACTTGCAGAGTCTCTGATAGTCGAAGAAGGTCCACATGAAGTGTGGATGGCCGTATGTGGGCCTTCTGGTCCCACACAGGACATGGCTCTGTGTATGGAGGCCCTCCCTGCTTGACGTGTTGGTTCAGCCAGAGAGAGAAGAGAGAGGGAGGGCATCTGAGCGCCTCTCTTTTTAAGGTCTGGGAGTAGTCACACCCTCCTGAGGTAGATTTGACCAATGAGATTGTTGGGATTTCCAAGCGGGAAATTCCTCTGGAGATTTTATGGCTCTTTGTTTCAAGCTTGAATCAATGGGTCTCTGCCCATTCATACTCTAATTAATTCAACAAACACACACTGCATTCTCTAAATAAGTGACATACATGGAAGTGTAAGTTGTAAGGGAGCATTAATTTGATAGGAGACATGACATATATGAGGTTACCTGAACTAGTAAGTTGTTAAGACAAAGACAAAAAGATGCAAAATACCATACAGAAGAAATATTTTACAAGACAGTTATGTGTTTACATACAATGTCCTGGGGTG
The DNA here is from genome assembly GCF_024679245.1 of Pseudorasbora parva. NCBI lineage: Eukaryota > Metazoa > Chordata > Actinopteri > Cypriniformes > Gobionidae > Pseudorasbora > Pseudorasbora parva. Next base: position 17,136,134 of record NC_090192.1, read on the forward strand.
CATGTTCATTTATAGATGGTTTGTCTATAATTTGAGGCAAAAGCATGTGTTTTACAAGCTTTGTGTCTTTAACTCTGGACTTTTCATGTGGCCAAATTCTTTTGGGCCATAAAACATCTTATCAGATGGTTTCCAGGGTAACAGAGAATCCTTCTCTGTTGTGTTGGGGGAAGGTCTGTTACTAAGCACAAAGCATTTAAAACATATTTGTTAAAAGTAAATGGCGATTGTGTGTTTGATTCGCCTGAGTCGCTACATAATTCCCCCCTTTCGATAGTTGTTGCCCCTCTTATGGACAACAACGAGTAATATCAAAGGTTTAGGAAGATCAGACACACCACAGCAATGTTAGGCTCCAAATGTTAGGTTGTTTGTGTCTCCTGGAGTGATGGTCGTTCCACGGCAGATAAGGCAGACAGTAGCCATGTTCAGGTCTCTGTGCTTGTGCAGCAGGTGTCGAGGCAGCAGGTGCCCTGACGGTGCGTCACCTGTCATCCAGAAGTCCGTTTGTGTGGTGCAGGTGTCTAGTTTCAGGAAGTGGTTAGGGGTCTGTGTGACCTGAAGAGGGTTTTAGATTGACCTAATGTTCGTACCAGGAAGGCAGCATTTGGTTGTTAGCCTCTCAGTCACGAGAAGTCCGAAGGATTGGAGTTCTGCTCTGCTCTTGTGGCAGTGCTGACAGGAGCTTGCCTGAGCTGTGTTGGGCAAGGAGTTTGAGGCTTGTTCATGGAGCTATTTTGCTGGTGTCAGCAACTCCTGTAACTCTAAGACAGTCGTATCCAGCTATCTTTGTTCAGCCTCCGCTTGACATGTGTGTAAAGGGTTTGGCAGAGGATGTTGTCATCGACGGCTGTGGGACGGCCTGTGGTGTGCGCAGGTTGAGGGTGCAGTCTTCCATAGCTTTGCCCAATGTCTTGTACCTGGACGGTTGCCATAGTGACAGTTCTGCACTGGTCCTGTGCTTGCTCTGTCCAGCTGCTCTCATTGTTCAGCAGCTGTCTGAGCCATTTAAAGTCTTTTGATTTTGGTTTGAGCCTCAGTCTCTAGCTGGTCTGTGAGACTTTGAGGATGTGTCCGCTCCTTGCTGGTCTCTGTGATCTGTTGTGTAAGGTTGTTTTACCTTCTGTTTCAGATTCATGAGGTGGAAGCTAAGGAGGTGGAACCCTTGGTCACCTGTGTGGCTGCAACTCTGGCTTGAGTCATGTACTGTTTGTCCTCTTCTCTCATTGTCCAGTTGTGTTGGCTCTGGTGCTGTGGGCTTTCCGCAGCCCTGGGTGGAACCATGTTCCCCGTAATGGCCAGTCTACCTTTAGATCTCCTGCCTAGGAAGATGGACTGTGCATCTGCAACATTTTGGCACACTTGTTGTTGAGAGTCGGGTGAGGGACTAATGCATGACCCTAAAGAGTTCAAAGCTAAAGGTTCATTGGGTCAACTAGTGATAAAGCATAAAGCTTGATGTCTCTGGCATAGCTTGCTATGGAAATGTGTCTGCTTTGATAACTATCTTAGCTGTAGGGGCTAAGATTTGCTTAGCTGTAGAGCTAAGATTTGAGGGGTTCTGAGGGTGTTTCAGAAAGGTGTAAGCCGAGATTTAATAAATGACTTAAGATGGTTCTTGTGGTCAAATTATTTCTCAGAATCTCATATTGGCTTGCACAGGCTAGGTCTCTTAAGAGGTGACAAAAGGAGAAGAACGGCTTGTTTGTCTCTGGTCCTTTTTGGGCTCTATGGGGAGACGAAACCACACTATATAGAGTTACAAGGTGGTGCCTGTACTTTCAGATATTCAAGAATATGTTTTTTTTTAATTTAATTTGTGAATTTTACTCATGTAAGCTCTTTATGCAAGTGCTTCTCTCTTTTTTTGGACGATGGGCTTCTTGCACTTGTCTCAAGAGTAAATAAACAGTTTTGCTACAAGTTTAAACTTGTTTAAGCACACTGAATTACATCCATCTCATGACTGAATACTGATGTTTCTTTTAGCGAATGAAACATAGTATTGATCAACAGGTATCTATGCTTGTAGATGCAGCTAAAGTTTAGATGAATGACATCAATCTGACTATAATCTTTAAGGCCTTTACACTGTCGAAAGGGGAGTATCGCCCAAATCTATATCTATATAACACTGTACTGAGATTCCTTCATCAGAAACAGGTTAAGCACTACTGCAAGTGGTATTTTTTTTTCTTTCAAATCAAAGCAGACAAATTAATTCTGGTACAGTTTATATGCTGCTGAGCTGATATTCTTTTGCCAAAACAGACTTATGCTTTAATACTGAAATTAGAGTATCTTTCTTAAAATCAGTAACCTTATTCTGATACCATTTGACCTATGTTAAGATATGTTTAAGGCTCTTTCTGTTAAAGTAGAGATGTCAATTCAAGCCATCATTTTATCTGCACCCTTCAAACCAGCACTAGTGATCTGCATGGTCATGGACTATAATGTCATGTGTCGTAGTTATCAAAGTCAGACCTTTAAGTGGACAGTGGGTTAAGCGAATGGCTCTAGGCCGTGTTAGCTTAATCAACTCAATCTGTCGTCAGGGATGCATGCACTATCTAGAGGAAGTACATATAGTGGGTTCGCGGAAAAATCCCCATGCGTTTAATTGTCCAAAGGGTGAATAATTACCCGGAGGGACCGTAGGGCACATTCGGATCACTTTTCTCTGTTAATTACCACGCCATATGACCTTTTGTACTTACCCAGCTCCCGCTGACCACTCCTTTGATTCCCCCGGATAGTGCCCATATGGACGCAGATAGGGGGCGACCCAGGGCTAAATGATGACCCCCCCTCCGTCCATGGACCAACTAAACGTCCAATCCTCATCTTCACACAGGTAAAAGGGGTAAGTCGCTCCCTCGAGCCCGCTAAACGTCCGATCCCCTGTCAAGGGATGGGCCACCGTTGACCGCAGCCCGCCGGCCCGTTATTCGTCCGATCGACTATCGGTTTGACGGAGCGGTCAGCGAGGGTGAGGTCAGGGTCCTGGATCCCCTTGGTTCAGTTTTTTGGGGGCCTGGCTAGCGCTCCCCAAGCTGTCCAACTGGCTCGCTCGCACCATCAGGCTCGGCTATGCGATTCAGTTCAGGCGATCTCCTCCCTGCTTTTGGGGAGTCCGCAATACGTTGGTGGGTGGCAATGCCCCTGTCCTACGTGCGGAGATTGACAACCTACTGGTGAAGGATGCCATCGAGATTGTCCCTCCGGCCGAGATGAAGTCTGGCTTCTACAGCCCTTACTTAATTGCACCCAAAAAAGATGGTGGGTTACGACCAATCCTGGACCTGTGCATCCTGAACCAAACCCTACACAGGCTTCCCTTTAAGATGTTGACAGCCAAACGCATTTTCGAAGGCGTTCATCCACTGATTGGTTTGCAGCGATCGACCTGAAAGACGCGTACTTTCATGTCTCCATACTTCCTCGACACAGACCGTTTCTTCGGCTTACCTTCGAGGGGAGAGCATACCAGTACGCCATTCTACCATTCAGGCTGGCCCTTGTCTCCTCGCGTCTTTATGAAGGTCGTCAAGGCAGACCTAGTGCAACTCAGGCAACTTGGGGTTCGCATCCTGAACTGTCTCAATGACTGGCTGATCCTCAGCCACTCGCGACAGCAGGTTTGCAAACACAGGAACTTGGTTCTCCATCATCTTTCCCGTCTGGGCCTTCGGGTCAACTGGGAAAAGAGCAAACTTTGCCCAGTGCAGAGGATCACTTTTCTTTATATGGAGAATGACTCAGTCTCCATGTCCGCACAGCTTACAAGCGCACGTGCGCAGTCTCTGCTGACCTGCCTTCGCAAGATCGAACGCAGGAATGTGGTCCCACTGAAATTATTTCAGAGGCTCCTGGTGCATATGCCATCCGCAGCCGCAGTATCTCCGCTTGGGTTGCTTCATATGAGACTGCTTCAACACCGGCTTCACGACCGAGTCCCGAGGTGAGCATGGCAACGCGACACATTCCGGGTCCAAGGGACCTTGGTCTGCCGCCAAACCTTCACTCCAGTTTCTATGGGTGGGAATTCCATTAGAACGAGTTTCCAGGCATGTTGTGGTATCCATGGATGCCTCTGCCATGGGCTGGGGTGCCATGTGCAATGGCCATGCAGCCGCTGTGGCCTGGAAAGAGCCCTAGCATGTGTGGCATATACTGGAGGCACATACTGGTCTGGTCAGACAATACGGCGAGAGTAGCGTACATCAACCGTCAGGGTGGTCTATGCTCCCGCCGGATGTCACAACTCCCCTGCCACCTCTTGTTATGGAGTCAGAAGCATCTGAGGTCGCTTTGTGCCATTTACATTCCCGGGGACCTGAACCATGCGGCTGACGAGTGTCAGCCTCTCCTGGGGGAATGGAGACTCCATCCCCAAGCGATTGAGCTGACATTGACCAGCTTAGTGACGCACAGATAGATCTGTTTGCCTCCCACAACTCCTCCAATTGCCGCTGGTACTTTTCCCTGACCGAGGGGACCCTCGGCACAGATGCAATAGCGCACAGCTGGCCGCAAGGCTCACGCAAATATGCATTTCCCCCAGTGAGCCTTCTCGCACAGCTCCTGTGCAAGCTCAGTGAGGACAGGGAGCAGGTCCTAGTGGTCTCTCTGTATTGGCCCGGCAGGACCTGGTTCTCTGAACTCTTTGCGACAGCACCTCCCTGGCCTTATTTCTCTGAGGAAGGAGCTCCTTTCTCAGAGAGGGGGAACCATATGGCACCCACGTCCCGACCTCTGGAACCTCCATGTGTGGCTCCTGGACGGGACGCTCAGGTTTGAGTAGCTTATCACCACCAGTGGTCGCTACCATCACTTCAGCGAGAGCCATTTCCACGAGACAGGCCTACGCTTTGAATTGGAACCTCTTCGTCACCTGGCGTACTTCTCACAGAGAAGATCCCACCAAATACCCGATCGGGTCCATGCTCTTGTTACATAACCACCTGTCTAGGGTTGGTAGTCAGTAACAATAAAACAAAAAATTAAAATTAAAATTAAATAATGAAAAGCAATCTTGGAGAGAGAACCAACCTCCTGTCCCAGAATCAATACAACCAGTTCAAATTAATCTCTTTTAATTTGAAAAGATAAAGAATAATAATGAATCCCATCAAAGGGATACATTGATACAATTCAAAGAATATCAAATAATCAAATACTGGGGATAATACTTCAGGGGAGAGCTAGGCCAAATAACAAACAAAACATAAGATAACCAACCCAAGAATATCAATAAATATCCTAGAAAAGAGATCATAGAAATAAAAGACATCAAACTTCCCTTACTCCCTACCTACCCATAAACATGAGAAAAGAGAAGTACAAACATAAATGGCACCCTCCCCCTACAATCCCCAAATTACAAATAAATTAAGAGACATATACAAACATACTTAACAGAAGACATAAAGGTAATTAAGTCAACAATAACACTTTAGTTCTCTTTCCACCAAAGAACTCACAACAACATCCTGAGCTCACTCAATCAGAATCAAAGCAACAACAGAGTCTGGGCAGACAGGAGGAAGAATTCATCCTGGCAAAAGGAAGTCTCTCTCTCCCTCTCATTCGATCCACCTGTCGGAATGACGAGAGAGAGAACGAGACAAAGAGAGCAAAACACCAAAGCACATACACAAATGCATGACACACTGCAATAAATAAACATACGTCCTTGGACGTAACACCCCCATCACTAAATTTTTGCACCCATAGGAATGCAATAAAAATTCAAAGTACCGATTCATCGCATTCCTCAGCTTCCCGCACTCGGGACAGCGCATCGGCGACTACATTCTCTGAACCCTTCCGATGTTTAATTTCAAGATTATACTCCTGCAAAACAAGTGACCAACGCATCAAACGCTGGTTAGAATTAAACATCTGAGACAGGAACACTAATGGATTGTGATCCGTGTACACTTTAATTGGGCTGCAATGACCACCCAGATACACTTCAAAGTGCCTCAACGCCAGTACCAAGGCCAGCGCCTCCTTCTCAATAGTGCTGTAGTTGCGCTGACATTTGGAAAACTTCTTAGAAAAATATCACACGGGAATCTCGATGCCAGAATCATCCTCTTGCGTCCACACCTGCTCCAAAAGCGCTCGCAACCACAATCAGCTGGAAAGATCGTGCAAAATCAGGAGCAGAAAGGATTGGCGCATTACACAATAAATCATTCACTGCAGTAAAAGCATGATCACACCCTGCATTCCAGTCACAATTTTTAGAAGTGCTAAGAAGGTGAAAGATTTGAAAGATTCAAAGTTAAGGAAGCCTCAGCCAAACGGCTGAACACTAGATCCAAACAAGTCACATGATCTTCCCAACTGTTCGAATAAATTACCAAATCATCCAGGTAGGCTTCGCAATTCATCACCCCTGACAGAACTCTCTGCATCAGCCGCGGGAGCATTTCGCATCCCAAAGGCCATCACATTATTTTGCAGAAAGCTATCAGGGGTGACAAATGCAGAAATTTCACTGGCTCGGGCTGTCAAAGGAACTTGCCAGTACCCCTTAAGGAGATCCAATTTAGTCACATATGTGGCAGAACCAATTCGATCAACACAATCTTCGATGCGGGGTAACGGAAAGGAATCTGCCTTAGTCACAGTGTTCACTTTACGGTAATTCGTACAAAAATGGACTGAGGAGTCTGATTTTTTTACTAACAGACATGGAGAACTCCATGGACTCTGACTAGAGACAGCCAAGCCGTTCTGCATCAAGTATTCCACCTCTTTTTCCTTCACTGCTCGCTTCATTGGGTTCAGTCGCCATGGATGTTGTTTTATGGGCAATGAATTACCTACATCAATATCATGGCATAAAACTGTAGTTCGACCAGGAACATCTGAAAATAGAGAGGGGTATTTTCTTATCAGTCTCACCACATCCTCTAGTTGGCAAGTTGGAAAATGTGCTAGATAAAAATCTAACTGACTCAGCACAACTGAGTTTTCCAGACGAACTCCAAAATGCTGACAGTCCTCTGCCACATCGTCATCCTGAACCTGCTCAGAATTTACAAAGACAGGAGCAACAAGCAGTGATGACGAAGGAGTGGGTGTCACATCTCGCACATGATATGCTTTAAGCATGTTAATGTGGCAAATCCGACTCTTACGCTTTCGATCTGGGGTGCCCACAACATAATCTGTTTCACTGAGCTTTTGTTCTATCACATAAGGACCAAAGAATTTCGCCTGAAACACAGATTCGGGAATGGGCAGTAACACCAGGACTGTATCGCCAGCCTGAAAATTACGTGACACACTTTTCTGGTCATAACGCTTCTTCATTTTAGCTTGCAAGTCAGTCAAATGAGCTTTAGCGAAAGTACATGCCTGATGTAAGTGTTCACGAAAAGAGCTTACATACTCCAGAACAGATACAGGTGTACTAAATTTCGTTAACAACTGCTCACTCATGAGCTTTAACGGTCCGCGAACTGTGTGTCCAAACACAAGCTCAACAAAACTAAAACCCAAAGATTCCTGAACAGACTTACGTATAGCGAACATTAACAAAGGCAACCTGTCTGACCAATCTTTTCCAGTCTCCACACAGAAGGCACGGATCATAGACTTCAATGTCTGATGTAACCTTTTCCAGCGCTCCCTGCGATTCAGGATGGTACGCACTAGACATTTTATGTGTTACTGCCAACTCAGCAAGCGTTTGTGCAAATACTTTCGAAGTGAAATTTGACCCTTGGTCAGTCTGAATCACTCGAGGCAGACCAAAAGTAGTACAAAATTTCACTAACTCTTTCACAATAAGAGGAGCTTTGATCGAACGCAGCGGAATAGCTTCTGCATAACGCGTTGCGCAACACATAACAGTCAGAATATACTGAAACCGGTTTTAGATTTGGGCAGCGGACCCACACAATCGATAATCAATCTCTCAAAAAGTTCACTTAACACAGGAATGGGATACAAAGGTGCCACAGGAATCTTCTGATTTGGTTTCCCTACGCGCTGACATACGTCACACGAACGGCAGAAATCTGGGACGGCAGATTTTAATCCAGGCCAGAAATAGTACCTAGAAACACGCTGAAACGTTTTTGTGACTCCCAAATGCCCTGAAAGAGGATGTTCATGAGGCAATTTCAAGACTTGCAATCTGTACCCGGTTGGTAAAACTATCTGATATCTCACCTGCCAGTCAGCCGTCTCAGAATGTGGAGGCTTCCATTTACGCATGAGGACCCCACTATCCCAATAATACGATGTATCTGGGTCAGAAATATCGTTAATGTTAACAGCCATCTCACAACAATTTTGTAATGTGGGATCAGACTTCTGAGATAGAGATAACTGATCTCGACCCACATGTAAAGACACTTCAGATGTTGAAGCTTCTGAACTAGATTTTATTCCAGCTTCCACAGCTAAATAATCCTTTCTAGGTTCAAGGTCAGAACCAAAAAAAAGTATCAGAAATGTCAATTACATCGTTAAACTCTTTTGATTGCAATCTTGTTACCACACAAGCAGGAAATACTGAAGGGAACTGAGCAAACAAATCAGGCTGGTTACAGAGAGGTTTGTTAAGGATTTGTTATTCCCAAGGATGATACCAACTCCGTTCACAGGTAACTTAGGGCGCACCCCCAGCTCAACGGCTCCTGTAACAAGATCAGATTTCAATTGTACCCTATGAAGGGGAACTGAATACATCCCATCTCGATGCCTTGTACCAGTACATTCCTCCCTGTAAAAGACTGATCAGAAAAGGGCAACACATCCTCACACACAAAGGACTGAGCAGATCCGGTATCACGCAAGATCAAAACTGGTTTAGTTTCTGAATCATTTGCAAGTGCCACAGTACCATGCAAAACAATTGGTCCATATGTGGAATCAGGTTCAGGGACAGACTGAGCAAAAGCCACATTTTTAATCTTAGCAGCCATTTTCTGTTTCCAGGATTTACAATCAGCAATTAGATGACCAGAATCTAAACACAAGAAACAGACCCTGTTATCAGTTGTCCGTCTCGAATTAAACTGACGAGCTGGTTTCTCTCTCTTCCCTGACCTCAGAGGTGGGGGAAATACACACGGCTCTTCCTTCGCTGCATAAACAATAGGAGGATTAATTCACTCGGGCCGTATAGTACGGTGTGTCAAGATGAATTTGTCCGCTAATATAGCAACTTCGGAAAGAGAACTAACTTTGTGTTCATTTAAATATATTACAACAGCCTCCGGCATACAATTTTTGAACTCCTCCAGTAACAATAATTCCTGGAGTTGATCAAAAGTAACAACTTGACTCGCCAAACAACTTGACTTTAACATACCTACTTGCATCGAAATCAGAGCGTCCAGAAGGAGCTGACTGACTTACCGACGTTGTTACATCCAAAGGAAGTTTAGTACAAGGCACTGGAATAGGCTTACTCATTTTCTCATCAGTTTGCGAACCCAATTGACGCATTTTAACAGCACGCTCGGTTTCTGCTTGAACAAGGCGCAGTTTAATTAAAGGTGAACGTCTCGGGTTACTATTGTAACCCTTGTTCCCTGAGAGGGAACGAGACACTGCGTCGTCGAGTGAACGCCCCCAGCGTGACGGCTCTGAAGAATGAATGAAATCAGCCACCAATCCGATTGGTGCAACGTCATGACGTAACCGGCGACGGCGTACGCGGAAGCTATAAGAAGGCGCCGCCCCAAACAACAGACAGCCTTTGCGATGAAGCGAGCGCTCTACGTGTAGGTGTGGCGACGAGACGCAGTGTCTCGTTCCCTCTCAGGGAACAAGGGTTACAATAGTAACCCGAGACGTTCCCTATATCGAGGGAACTCAACACTGCGTCGTCGAGTGACCACACTCTGGGAACGTCCATACCCACTATGCCACACCGAGACACGCCCATCCTGGTGTGAAGCTGGAAACCCAGGCACACTCAGGACGCAAGCACTCTAGCACCCGGCGTAGCCGGGAGGTCCAGCTTATAAAATCTTATAAAGGTGTGTGGATTAGCCCAACCCACCGCCTCACAAATCTCAATAAGTGAGGCTCCCGAAAGGAGGGCCACCGAGGAGGCCAAGCCCCTCGTAGAGTGAGCCCTCACGGCCATGGGTGAAGGCATACTGCGCACCCGATAAGACATGGCTATAGCCTGCACGATCCAGTTACTAATAGTCTGTCTCGCCGCAGGCAACCCTTTCTTAGGGGGGCCAAAGCACACCAGAAGCTGGTCCGATTTCCTCCATTGAGCTGACCTGTCCAGATAGATCCTCAATGCCCTAACCGGGCAGAGCAGGTGCAGCCTAGCTTCCTCTGCCGTCGCGTGAGGCGGAGGATGAAAAGCCTGAAGAAATACTGACCCCATCCCTGACGATGGGACCTTGGGCACGTAGCCCGGTCTGGGATGCAAGATAGCTTTCACCCTGCCCGGGGCAAACTCCAAGCATGCCGGCGTGACCGCCAATGCCTGGAGGTCCTCCACTCTCCTCAGAGAAGTGATGGCGAGGAGAAAGGCTACCTTCAGGGTCAGATTTCTCGCCTCAGCCGACTCCAATGGTTCGAAGGAGGCCTCAGCCAGCCCTTCAAGAACCACTGCCAGGTCCCAAGCCGGGACTCTGGGATGAGCCGCAGACCTCAATCTCCTAGCCCCACGGAGAAAACGTACAACCAAGTGGTGTCTACCCAAAGGGCCCCCTTCCAAAGGCGAGTGGAAAGCCCCTATGGCAGCCACATACACCTTCAGAGTGGATGGGGTCAAACCGGCGGAGAAACGGTCTTGCAGGAACTCCAGCACTGAAGCGACTGCGCAGTCAACTGGGTTCACCCCCCTTTCTCTACACCAGCTAATGAAGACATTCCACTTTAGGCTATACAGTTTCCTCGTAGAGGGAGCCCTAGAGCTGAGAATAGTCTCATCGACTTCTTGTGGCCGACCCTCTTCTAGGTACTGCGCCCCCTCAGGGGCCAGACCCAGAGGTTCCACAACTCTGGCCTGGGGTGGAAAATCACACCCCCTGCCTGAGACAGCAGATCCCTCCTCAGAGGGACCTGCCATGGGGTTCCGTCTAGAAGTGCCACAATGTCGGAGAACCAAGCTCGGGACGGCCACCGGGGTGCCACTAATAGGAGGCTGATGCCCTCCCGGCGGACTCGCTCTAGAACTCCCGGGAGCAGAATGATCGGGGGAAATGCGTACAGACACTGCCTCGGCCACGTCTGTGTCATGGCAGCCAGCCCCAACGGGGCCGGAGGCCTGAGGCTGAACCACAGCGGGCAGTGGGTCGTTTCTAAGGATGCAAACAGATCCACTTCCACTGGGCCGAACCTCTCGCACATGGCCTCCACCACTTCTGGGTGGAGCCGCCACTCCCCGGGCCTCAGCCCCTGCCTCGACAGGACATCCGCTCCCTGGTTCTGGTCCCCTGGGACGTACATCGCTCTGAGAGACGGCAGTTTCCCCTGGGACCACAGGAGGATCTGAAGCGCCAACCTGCATAGTGGGCGCGACCTCAGACCCCCCTGGTGATTCAGATACGATACCACTGACGTATTGTCGGATCGTATCAGGACATGGTGGCCGTGAAGGTCTGGGAGAAAGCTCCTCAAAGCTTTGTAAACCGCCAACATTTCCAAGCAATTTATTTGCCAGGAGGAATGTTGGGGTCCCCACGAACCCCTCATGAACCGGCGTCTGTTGAAAGGATCTTCCTGCAACATAACGCTCCTAACACAGGCCCTTGGGACAGGAACCTTGGATTCTTCCATATGACAAGGGAACGAAGGCCTCTGCGCGTTACCCTGATCATACAGAAAGGTTTTCCCCTCGAGGAAAACCCCTTGGTCCCTAGCCACCACTGGAGGGGCCTCATGTATAGCAGACCCAACGGTATCACGTTGGATGCTGCTGCCATGAGTCCCAGCAGTCTCTGAAACTGCTTCACAGTGCGGCTGTGGCCTAGCTTCACTCCTGAGACCTCCGCCAGTATAGAACCCACCCGTGCGGGAGACATGCTCGTTTGCATCGAGGTTGAGTCCCATACCACCCCGAGGAACGTGGTCCTCTGGGCGGGTGTTAACACGCTCTTGGCCGTGTTTAGTCTCAGCCCCAAGCACCTGAGATGGGCTAAAACGACATCTCGATGCCGAATCGCCGCCGACTGCTTCCTCACCTCCTGGAATCTCTCGACAACGCTGTTGACTGCGTCGCGGAAGAGACCCACAGGAGCTATCGGGGAATCCAGAAGGAAGGATTTCTCCTTCTCCTTCATCCCCGACAGGTTCAACCAGAGGTGCCTCTCCATGCACACCATGCCAGCCATAGAGCGGCCGATGGCACGGGCCGTCTCTTTGGTGACGCGGAGAGACAAGTCGGTAGCTTTCCGCAGCTCAGACGGACCCTCTCCCTCATCGAGCTCTTTGAGGAGCTCAGCTTGGTAGGCCTGCAGTACCGCCATGGTGTGCAGGCAACTACCAGCTCTTCCGGCCGCGCGATATGCCCTGCCCACCAGGGACGACGTGTCCCTGCATGGCTTGGTGGGCAGGACAGGGGCTTTCAGGGACGCTGCTGCCTCGGGAGACAGATAGCTCGCTAACGCCTCCTCGACGCGAGGCAGCGTCCCATAGCCAGCCTCAGCCGCGCCCACAACACACCCGAAGTCGAGAACTGGGGGTGTCGATAGGCGCGACGAGTACGGTTTTCCCCAGGATTTGCACAACTCGTTGTGCAAATCTGGGGAAAACGGCAAGCCCCTGCGTGGCGGCTGAACACGCTTTTTGAAGAAGCGTCCATCCAACCTGCTCACAGGCTGGACTTCCACCTCTTCCTGTGGCCAGTCGATACTGAGTTTGGCCACAGCACGTGTCAAAACGTCCACAAGCTCTTCTTGAGCGGGAGAGTGAAGAGGTGAATTCACCTGCACTCCGCCCGCCTCCAGGCTGAACTGATCTGACCCCTCGGAATCAGACAGCATCAGCACTGGGTTATCGACCTCGTGGGAAGAAGCCGCAGCGCAGGCTTCCTCACGAGGCGGAAGAGCGTCTGAATCATCGGACGAGGATTGGGAAGATGCCTCAGCATGCCCGCCTCCCGTCGCGAGATCCAGTTGTGAGCCCCAGGATCTACGCCGCCGCGCTGCCTCGACAGACGCGGGACCAGAACCACGGGGCTCGCGAGCCTGGCCGCCTTCAGTAAAAATGGCCAGCTGTGAGCGCAGCACCCGGAGCGGCAGCCTCTCACACTCGCTGCAGGCGGCACCCTCAAGCGCCGCCTGAGCGTGCTGCGCTCCGAGACACTGCACTGCACACTCCCGTAATGAAGCGCGGGCACGGATGAACACACCTCCTAAACTGCTCGCTTGCCATGCTTGCGTTAAAGGGACTGATATTCAGACAGACAACAGTAAATAGACAAACAATATTCACACAGAGCGCCTCGCTGAAGAGCAAAGACTGTCTGTTGTTTGGGGCGGCGCCTTCTTATAGCTTCCGCGTACGCCGTCGCCGGTTACGTCATGACGTTGCACCAATCGGATTGGTGGCTGATTTCATTCATACTTCAGAGCCGTCACGCTGGGGGCGTTCCCAGAGTGTCGTCACTCGACGACGCAGTGTTGAGTTCCCTCGATATAGGGAACTATGTAGTATTTTTGCAGTACAATATCCAAAAACCACTAGGCCGGTGTTATATATTTTGTTCAGTTGAGTACCTACAATATCCCAGAAGTTTCCAACTATTTGTAAATTGTGAGAAAATTGCTATTTTAACTAAGGACAGGGACGTTTCAGCATTGCATTTGAGGGAGTCGCCTGTCAATTGCGTCATGTCTGCGTTACCCTCGGTTTAGGCTTTTATTTCGAAGGAGCACTAACTCTTAGCAGTGTGAACAAGTGAACGCACGGAGTAAAGTAATAACATCGTTTTGAACACACTTAAATGTATCTAATATGATAAACAGAGCTACATTACCTCAAAATCATAACCGGAAGAGCAGATCTGTGCAGGTGCCCGGCGAATGGGTCCCGTCCCGTCATAATAAAAGTCCCGGTATTCGCGAGGCAGGTATTTGTTTAACAATCGCTCCAGCAGCTGTGCTCAGGTCCAGATCAATCGGTCCTGCTCTGCTTTAGACTACAGTAACGTTAATAACCGCATGCATGAACGTGATTTCTGCCCGAGTCCTATTTTCCACCGGCTGTGATGAGAAGACCACATCTCCCAAGATGCTGCGCTCACACTTTGCGTCATCAAACTATGCATTTGTTTTGAATAGGTGCCCTCCAGTGGACGGAAAGCTGCATAGTGCACCTTTAACCCTGCCTGGCATTCTTGTTTCTTAATTAATAGATCTAACTCTCTAAGTTTAACAGTCAATTTAGTTTGTTTATACGATTCGGAAGCAACATCTCCATCGAAAAAAAACTTCAGAAGTCTCAGCAAAAACTTCCGACTCCTCCACAGGTGTTTCTAATTGATCAGGCAAAATACCAGCAGAAACTAATTCATCAGCTGTTCTTTAATTACCTGCTTCGCAGACTCCTTCGGAACGTAAATATGAAAAAAATCAGCTATCAGAATTAAGTATTTCTTCCTACAGCGATCATAAATCTCTATAGTCGGATTAAGAGAAAATTCTACCAAGTCAAAATCCATACTCTTAACGTTAATACTTCTGCCCTACCCACAAAAATGCAAAGAACTCCAAACAAACTTTTAGAGAAAGGAGTACTTACCAACCATTTGAAAAGGGTGTTCAGCGGCACCTCATACCGGATTTCCTAATAAGAGACACATCTCCAAGTTAAGCAACACAATTAAATCAAACACAATGGGCAAACAGAATGGACGAGCCCCCAATTGTTACATAACCACCTGTCTAGGATTGGTAGTCAGTAACAATAAAACAAAAATTAAAATTAAAATTAAATAATGAAAAGCAATCTTGGAGAGAGAACCAAGATTATTCAATCTCCTGTCCCAGAATCAATACAACCAGTTCAAATTAATCTATTTTAATCTCTTTTTTAACTCCAAAGTCACAAGACAGTACATAAACTCACAGAAACATGTTTGGCAGATGGTTCTGTGGGATTACAAATTTATAAATTGTTATATCAAGGTTCCAATGTAATAGTATACTAACAGTTTGTTATTGGACGACTGCAGCAACAGACGGCACGTGTGTTTCTCAATAAAGAGGAACGCCTGCCCGAAAGATATACCCAAGCTCTCCTGGTCTTCACTTCTGAGTTTCCAACAGTTTTTAACAATGATTGCCTAGATGTTGGCCCTGGTCCAAGAGATTATCTTAGATGAAAAAGAGTTCCAAGCTTGTACAGTCTCTGGTCGCGCCTTATTAAGTCGCACAGTGGTATGTTCAAGGTTGACAATGTTGACAAGACATTTCAAGTATAAATCTAAAGCAAATTCAGCTCAGAATGGTATTTTCCGGGTTTACCTCTGCTAAGAAAACAATTTTGAAAAACTGGTTCTTTCCGGATATGTGTATGAAATCATTCTGGATCCATACACATATCCGGAAAGAACCAGTTTTTCAAAATTGTTTTCTTAGCAGAGGTAAACCCGGAAAATACCATTCTGAGCTGAATTTGCTTTAGATTTATACTCGAACTGTCATTAAGGAGACAGAGTCCAGGATTGGGAACATAAAAGATGTCAAGTATATCCGCTAAAACTGAATTTACATGCAACCAGAACTTAGAGACAACTGGACACTCCCAAAACATGTGTAAAAACGTTCCAGGTGAAGCAGTGTTACATATATGACAGTTGAGAGTAGGTTGTAGTTTCATCTGGAATCTCTTATAAGGTGTGATGTAGGCCCTGTGTATGGTTTTGAAATGAATTAGTTGGTGAGCTAGGTTCTTAGAAGTCATGCTTAAATTGCACCATATTCTCTCCCAATCTAGGTTTATATTTAGACTTCCCAACTCCCTATTCCAAAAGGATTCAATTGGTAGAGCCTTAGCGCTATGCCGAATCAGTGTACTATATATTAAGGAGACAGAAGGTCTACCCAGTAGTGGTTTGATCCATTGTAGCATGGGATGTGCAGGGAGGGGAGAGTTCCATGGAACTCCATATGCTTTTAAAGCTGATCTTAGCTGAAAGTAAACAAAATAAGAGGACACAGCAAGGGAAAAGCGTGTCCTTAAATCTTGAAAGGAGCAAAGACCTTTAGCATCATATATATCACCCAATGTATTCACCCCAAGGGATGACCAAGATGGTTGATTGAATGGTTTGTTGCCACATAATAGCTTTGGATTATGCCATAGTGGTGTGTTCTGACAGACTTTGGGTGGACCACCCCATCCACTGTTCTACTTTCTTCCACACTTGAATAGAGTTGAAAATGATGGGACCAACATTTTTTTTCATTGTTTTGTTAGCTACACTGGAGAATTGTATGTCTTGCAGCTTGTGTGGAAAAATTTTAGCAGATTCAATCAATCACCATGCAGTGGTAGACTGTGGGTCCACCCAAGTGTTGAGTGCTCTGATCTGAAATGACCAGTAGTAAAGCTCAACGTGCCAGACCACCCAGCAATTTGGGTCGTTGCAGTGTATTTAGACGAACCCTGGGCCGTCTACCATCCCAGATAAAACTGGAAATCGTGGAGTGAATGTCTTTAAAGTAATCTGGAGGGGGGCAGAGTGGTAACATAAAGAATAGGAAGTTGAGACGGGGCAATATGTTCATTTTAGCTGTTTTAATTCTACCTTGAAGAGATGTTTTTAGATTCCTCCATCTATGGATGTCTGATTTTATTTTGCTTAACATCGTGTTGAAGTTGTCTCTATTAATTTTATGTATATTTTTATAAATCGTAATGCCCAAATATGTAAAAGAGTTTTTGGACTGAATAAAGGCAGGGATAGGGACATTTGTGTGCACATCATTTAAAGGCATAAGTGCAGATTTCGTCCAATTAATTTTGTAGCCTGACAGGCTGCTAAAATTATCAAATTCCTTAATAATTGTGTGAATGGAGGTGTCAAAATGATCTAAGAACATAATTATATCATCTGCATACAGATATATAATATGATTATGGCGACCAATTTCCATAGGGGAAGCCGTAGATTGCCTAATGGCTTGTGCTAGGGGTTCCAGAGACAGACAGAACAAAAGTGGCGAGAGCGGGCACCCCTGTCTTGTACCACGCTGCAAGGTAAAAGAAGAGGAGATTTTGTCGCCTGTTAGAACACTTGCTAACGGGGAGTGGTAAAGTGCCTTAGTCATTGCTATAAAATTATGTCTGAAACCGAAACGCTGCAGAACTGCCCACATATATTTCAATTCTATCCTATCGGAGGCTTTCTCTTCGTCGAGTGAAAATGCGGCACAGGGATTGGGGTGTGTCTCTGCAACCTCTATGATGTGTAGCAGCCTTCCCATGTTATCAGATGCATAACGTCCCTTGATAAATCCTGTTTGATCCTCATTGACTAGAGATTGAATAACTTTTTCCAGGCGTATAGCGAGAGCTTTAGCATATATCTTAAGATCACTTGTAAGTAGAGATATTGGTCTAAAACTAGAGCACTCCAAAGGATCTTTCCCCTTTTTCAAGAGTAAGGTGATGAATGCTGTTTTTTGGTCTCTATGGAAAGTCCCACTATTAATAGCAAAATTAAATGAATCTAGCATTAGTGTGCCCACCATGTCCCATAGTTCTAAATAAAGCTCTGGAGGGAGGCCATCCAAGCCAGGTGATTTGCCTCTATTGAGACATTTTGCAGCTCTATGTAATTCATCCAACTCCAATGTAGCTTCCAGATCATCTTGGTCAGTTTGCTTAAGGCGAGGAAGCTCTAGTTTGTCAAGAAAATGTTTACAGGTAGCAACATCATCAGAGATTTCTGATTTGTATACATTTTCATAAAATGTTAAGAATATATTATTAATAACTTGAGGATTGGTGGTAATTTTGCCCTCGGGTGTATTTATTGCTGAAATGTGAGCTTTTGTTTCGCATTATTTAAGCATAAGAGCCAGTAGGTGACTAGGCCTCTCTGCTTCAGAATAGTGCTTTTGTCTGGTTCTGTGCCAGATAAATTCCGCCTTTGATATGGCAAATGTATTGTATTCATCTTTTAAAGAGGCCAGCAGTTTAGCTTGATCATCTGAAAAGCTATGATTTTGTAGGTTCTCTAATGATTCTATTTTGTTTTCGAGGTTTTTGATCTGGAAATCTTTTGTTTTAGCTAAATTTGAGGAGAATAAAATACAAAAACCATGAATAAAACACTTCGTGGCCTCCCATAAAGTTTGTGGGTTAGAGCAATCCTTTGTGTTAGTATCTAAAAAATCCTTTAATTGTATTTTTAGTGAACTAAGAAATTTAGAGTTAGTTAGTAAAGATGTATTTAAAGCCACCTAGGGGCCTTTGTCTTAATGTTGGGCAAATCAATGTTGCATATAAGTGCAGAGTGATCCGATAATAGAATTGGTAAGATGTTAATGGATGTATGTCCTGCAAAAAGGGTTGGGCTAAGAAAAATAAAATCTATTCGGGAAAATGTTTTATGCCTGTTAGAGAAGAAAGTGTAATCTCTAGCAGTAGTATTCTGTATGCGCCAGATATCTACAAGATTTAAGTCTTTGAGAAGCGACTTCAATAAGGTAGATGAAGAGTTGCCTATTACATCTGAATTAGATTTATCAAGAGACTGATTAAGGACTGCATTGAAATCACCTCCAACCACTATAGAAAAGTAATTTTGTTCTAACAATATTTTGCCAATGTAAGAATAAAAATCTTTGTCTGGCTCGTTTGGGCAGTATATGGATGTGAAAGATAACTTGTGATTAAATATACAAATACAGGCAAAAGCAAGTCTTCCTTTCTCATAATTTCCAGTAATATTTACACTACATGCTAATTTTCGGTTAAGAAGAATGCATACCCCCTTGGTCTTATTTAGGGCGCACGATGATGCAATTAATCTGTAATATTTATTTTGAAATCGTTCCACATCGCATTGTTTTAAGTGTGTTTCTTGGATCAGGGCGATGTCCACTTTTTTACGATGTATATACTCAAGAACACGGGTGCGTTTGATAGCGGAGTTTAGGCCATTTACATTGAGTGATAATATATTCAATGACTGTATCGACATATACCGCTAAGATCTGTTTTAAAATATAAACATGCTAGTATAAGATGTAACAGAAGTATGTAGACATCCTGCCAATTACCGTACAGATGTCCCAAAGCTGTTGTTTTATCAAAAAATAGGAATATGTCTGTAAAGGGGAGGGAGTAGGAAAAACTATATACAAAAACAAACACAGACCGCACAGGCAAAAAAACGTAGGTCTGTAAAAACATAAACATAGCAAGATACGTGACCAAACCACCCCAATGCATGGCAACAGAATCAGAAAAACCCACACAATCTTAACACATAAAGTGAATACATTCTTCACCTCTCAAACTGTGCAAATATTCCGCCATGTCCACTAAATTGCCTTTGCTGGCGTAAGGAGGATCCCCGTGGTTGTTTTCTTCGGTCGGGTTTGAGGCTGCGTCCGAAGCACCACTGTCTCGACGTACAGGTGTATAGGTGGACCTCCGCGGAAGAGAGTTGATAAAATCTTCGGCGGCCTGGGGGGAGTCGAACATCTTCCTTTTGCTTTTATACTGCAGTTTTATCCGCGCAGGGTAAATGAGAAATGTCTCCAGGCCCATGCTCTTGGCCTTCTTTATGGTAGAACTGAAGCTCTTTCTCTTTGCTGTTGTCGCTGGACTATAATCAGGGAAGAACAGGATAGTGCCGGCTGTTGGCACCGAAGAATGAGCGAGAGGCGCGGGCAGGTGAGCGGATGATGCGCGCGCTCCATTACCGGCGTACTTCACTGGATAAACTTGACGCGCTCCGTTCAGGATAGCCGTTCTGTCTTGCCAACGCAGTAATCTGAAGATGAGGGTGTGCGGCTTGTTGGAGTTAGTCTCTCCTCCATCATACACACGATGTGCCCGTTCAATGTCAATGTCTCGGCCCACCAATGAGGCTATCCACTTGGGAAGGTTATCTTTCAGTTAGCCGATTGCATCCGAACTTTCCACTGCTTCTGGTAAGCCCACCAACCTTACATTATTTCTTCGTCCCCTGTCCTCCAGGTCTGTCAGTTTGTAGTGAGCTGTTCTAGCTGTGACTTTAATTCGGTATCCGATCGCCTGTCTTCGTGCGCGGCTGTTTGAACAGAATCCAGTCGATCTTGAGTCCGTTTAGTAGATTTGGCTACCTTCTCAAGTTCACTGCTGATCTCCTTCACAGTTTCATTAGTCTTTTGGATTTCCGTTCGCAAGTCACGTAGTGCTGGGACAAGAATGGAATCCATAGCTTCCATGACAGCGGAGATTACAGCCATATCTAAACTGCGTTGTTGTTCTTGGAGGGCTAGCTTTATGCCATTAGCAATAGCTGCATCGAGTTCTTCCTTGGAGATGGCAGAATCCTTGAATTTTTTCTTTAAAGGCGACTGTTCATTTTCCCTTTTCCGTGTTTGTTTGTTTGGGGGAGAATTCATGATAAGATAGATGTCGAAGTATTCGAGGTATGTTAAAGGATTATCGAAAAAATAAGATTATGCGAGCAGAGCCGAAAACTATGCTGGCATCGCCGTCGAAGGGTCACGTGATCTCCCCTCAGCTCATTCATGATGAGTGTAATCTTACTCCTGCTGCATTTGTGACACTCACTCAGCGGCTAAATCACAATATATTGAACACACCTTCAGTTTTTAATTGATTGTAGTGTCTGTTCTCTACACTGCATGAAAAGTGGGATTTTCGTCCCCGTAAACGGCCGGAAATCTCCCTGATTTTCGACAATTAACGTCAGTTTACAGCCTGTGAACGTCGCGTTCGTCTGTGCCACATATTGACGGAAACGAACCATGACGTATGTGGAGCTTGCGGAGGCATGCTGGCGCCGGCGCTAATGGCTCTAATTAGCATATGAATAGCAGCTCTGGGCGGCGCCTCACTCAGTATTGGTTGAAACTACTACATTGAAACAAGAAATATCACTCGTGATTGGTTGGCAGATCTGTTACTATTGGTCAACCTGGGTAATAAATTAATAAATTTAAACCCCCAAATTATAATAATTTTACACAAATATATATATATAAAATTATTTGCATATTTTTTAATTGTATATATTCATATGATATGCTATTATGTTTTATATTCATGTCATTGTTATCCTATGGACTACGCTATTATAACCATCAAGGACATTCATTTATTGAGGAAAGGAAAATATGCCAGGGACGTGCAGTTTATTCAAAGAAAGAGCTTTATTAGAACAAACACAAACACACAACCAAATGCAAAACGTTTGAGATCTGCCCACACAACAATAGGAAGCTCACGAGAAGCCCAAAATCCTACAGCACCATGAAGTCTCTGTTTTCCGCTTCAGAGCTGTAGGTAACTAGCGCCATTCTGTCTGATTTCAGTCCATTTTTCAGACGTCTGTCGTGCGTTGCCCTGTTCTTTGGAATCGCCTCTAATCTCGATTGCAGCGTGGCACAGAGATCGGCGAGCTCCTGGCTGGTCAAACAGTCCATCCAGACACCGCGCGAACGATGCCGTCTTCCTCATCAGACATCAGGTCTATGGTAGCGCACTTCCAAAGGCCCACCTCATCCTCAGCTAACACACTCTTTCTTGCTTGTAGCAGCTGTAAAAACAAACAATAAAGACAATCAGTATTGCGCGATGTACTGCGTAAAATGCACCTGAAAAATAGTCACACTGACCAAAAACGGATCTAATCTAATAAATCTTACCCTCTTTCTTCTCAATCGACTCCGAGGTGAACTCTGCACAGCTTCTGCTTGCGATGCAAGAACTGGATGTTTGTACCTCCTGCGTACTGTCTCTATGTCTTACATGCAGCTGGAAAACAATTAAATGAGTGTTATGACGAAGTTGTGAAGACGGCGTACTGCTTCCTGTAAAATGACCAGAAAAAGAAAACACTTTTATAAAGCAACTTACATTTGTTCTTTTACAAGGCTAATTTCAGCTACTTAAAAAGCTTTGCTTTAGGTTACTTTAGCTTAGATAACAGTCTTACCGCAATCTTAGGACTGGTCTTCTCTTAGGCACTCGTCTTCTCTTCTTAAAGTTAGTATCTTCCACACAGTTTTTCGACTCCAAAGCAAGCAACCTATCATCTATGGACAGCAACCTGGAGATTACTAAAGTTAACTGCTCGTTAAAATCGGCAGCAAACTGAGCAAGCTGACGAGATAGCCCACTGATTGCATTCAGCTGTTTCTTCCCGCCGGTGTTACGGATCAACTGGGGATCATGTTATCTGGGGACGGGCGCGTGCACGCAGCTAGTTTTACCTGGATTTACAGCAGATGTTAGACGAGGACAGATTCGTCACAGCGGATTTTCCACTGAACAGATTTAAAACGCTTTCCACATTATTGGTAAATGTTTGCATAATATCAGGCTCTGTGTTTTCCTCTGTCGCTGCTTTGCTGTATGTTTCAAACGCAGTTTAAGGGAATTTTTAATGTGGTTTCATTTCACAACACAGACCACGCCCACATTTTGTTACATTCTTTTCGATGAAAGTCGTATCCAATGACAATTACATTCAATAAATTACATTGTGTCGTATTAGTATCTGACTTTTTATTTTATTTTTAATAACTATTGTTTTTGTAATTTGCTTAGGGTATTTTTTAATATATATATATATATATATATATATATATATATATATATCCTAAAATAACTCAAAGCCTGTCATATTACCTTTCTCATATTAGCCTATTATATTCTATTATAATCTATTATATTGCCCACCCCTTGCCCACCTGCACATCCCAGCTGATATACAAGATTTGGGGGGTCATTCTGCATTTGAAAGTTTGAAAGGGTTTTAAATCTTCTAAATAAAGTAAAATGATTCAAAATCAAGTAATTTATATATGCCAAAGTCAACTTTAAACATATACAATGTAATTTCCAAACAGCAAAATTGTGGCCAGTGAAAATGCTGAGTGGCTAGTAACTTTGGAAAACCACTAGCCACGGTGGCCGGTGGGCAAAAAAGTTAATGTCAATAATATGTGTATATATATATATGTGTATATATATATATGTATATGTATATATGTATATATATATATATATATATATATATATATATATATATATATATATATATATATATATATATATATACACACACACACACATATATATATATATATATATATATATATATATATATATATATATATATATATATATATATATATATATATATATATATGTAGTGCCCTTAAAATTAATTTGCGTTAACACGTTAATTTTGACAGGCAATGATATATGATATATAAAGTTTGCTGATGTATGACGCCGCTTATTAGCAGGAGACCGCAATGATTGGTAAAAGTTGCGGTGATTGGTCAAAATTGCGAGTCGCACTGAATTCACGGGGACTGATTGCAAATGACACAATAAATAATCTAGAATACTTTCATCAAATATATAAATTCAAGCTTAAGTTTAAGATTTTACAATTAGGCTATACTGAGCCTGATCTATCTAAGAGATTTTCTTAGAAGGAAGGTAATACCTTTTAGAAAAATGTCACATGGGTTAAAACTCCTGCTACCCTGATTTGCATTTGTATAGCTCACAGCATGTTCATTTACATGTTAAAGCCTCCCCTGGAGTTAAGGGAAGGGGGGTCTTGGGGGGGACAACTGCCAAGCAAGGCCCACGTCAATTTCTGACAATTCACGGCAGTTTTCGGTGTCGCCTGCAAACTGCCGTGTACAGTCGTAAACCTGATCTTCCACGACAATCTACAGTGCCGCTTACTGACGAAAATCCCACTTTTCATGCAGTGCTAACTGAACTGTTTTTTATGAAGATGATGAGATCTTCCTGCGATGGTGAGATAGTGATCAGGGATTCAGTAGTGGTGGCTTTGGGAGTGGACTCACAGGGCAGCGAAGCATTCTGGGAATTGTTATCTTTCACCCCCATGAGACAAAAATACATTATCTGTCTAGAAAGCACCAAATTCAAAAATAATTTAACATTTCTACTACATTAATGACACAATTTAAATACAGATTCATCTTCCCAGGGTGCTGAAGAACCCCTTTAAGCAGGCTGACTGTAAGCACGTGACAGCTAAAACATTAATTATAATTTTAACTTACTTTAAATGAAGAAAAAACAACAGCGAGTAACTAGAGCTTTTGTAATGAACGTAATACAGTTGTCTTTTGCTGTCACTAAGTTAACACAAGTTTTCATGCAAGTTTAGTTAAAGGAATGTGCTAAAAATTCATTTATAGCAACTATTTAGCAAATCCCAATCACTTCGGCTATGTTAGCTTTCCAATGAAATGCATCATGATTGTTTTTAATGTTAAAATAAATACTGATTCACGTGATACTCACAATCTGATCGTCATCCATCTTTGCTGGTTCTCTAATTCACTACGTGGCATTGTGAATAAAAACCAGGGTCCTAGAAATGCGGTCCTAGGAGTGCGGCCCTGAAAATACAGCCTCTGGTTGTGCAGGCAGATGCTACTCAAAAATACCTTCATAGTGTTTTGGTTGACTGTTCATTCTGAACCCTGCAACCTCTATATTTTTTCTTTTCATTGTAATTATTATGCTCATTGTAAAGGTAAAATACAATAAGTTTGTGTCTGTAATCGCAAACCAGATGGGTCATTCAGTTAACGCATGTGCAGGAAAAGTAATCCAAACAATCACGCACTGCATGAAAAGTGGGATTTTCGTTCCCGTAAACGGCCGGAAATCTCCCTGATTTTCGACAATTAACGTCAGTTTACAGCCTGTGAACGTCGCGTTCGTTTGTGCCACATATTGACGGAAACGAACCATGACGTATGTGGAGCTTGCGGAGGCATGCTGGCGCTGGCGCTAATGGCTCTAATTAGCATATGAATAGCAGCTCTGGGCGGCGCCTTGCCGGAATGGCTTGAATTTCCTCACTCAGTATTGGTTGAAACTACTACATTGAAACAAGAAATATCACTCGTGATTGGTTGGCAGATCTGTTACTATTGGTCAACCTGGGTAATAAATTAATAAATTTAAACCCCCAAATTATAATAATTTTACACACACACACACACACACACACACATATATATATATATATATATATATATATATATATATAATGTAAAATTATGATTTGCATATTATTTTTTAATTTTATATATTCATATTCATGTGATATGCTATTATGTTTTATGTAGGTAACTAGCGCCATTCTGTCTGATTTCAGTCCATTTTTCAGACGTCTGTCGTGCGTTGCCCTGTTCTTTGGAATCGCCTCTAATCTCGATTGCAGCGTGGCACAGAGCTCGGCGAGCTCCTGGCTGGTCAACAGTCCATCCAGACACCGCGTGAACGATGCCGTCTTCCTCATCAGACATCAGGTCTATGGTAGCGCACTTCCAAAGGCCCACCTCATATCCTCAGCTAACACACTCTTTCTTGCTTGTAGCAGCTATAAAACAACCAAGAAAGACAATCAGTATTGCGCGATGTAACGTTACTGCGTAAAATGCACCTGAAAAATAGTCACACTGACCAAAAACGGATCTAATCTAATAAATCTTACCCTCTTTCTTCTCAATCGACTCCGAGCTGAACTTTTCACAGCTTCTGCTTGCGATGCAAGAACTGGATGTTTGTACCTGAAGCTCCTGCGTACTGTCTCTATGTCTTACATGCAGCTGAAAAACAATTAAATGAGTGTTATGACGAAGTTGTGAAGACGGCGTACTGCTTCCTGTAAAATGACCAGAAAAAAAAAAAAAAAAACTTTTATAAAGCAACTTACATTTGATCTTTTACAAGGCTAATTTCAGCGTGTGCTACTTAAAAAGCTTTGCTTTAGGTTACTTTAGCTTAGATAACAGTCTTACCGCAATCTTAGGATTGTGCACTCGTCTTCTCTTCTTAAAGTTAGTATCTTCCACACAGTTTTTCGACGCCAAAGCAAGCAACCTGGAGATTACTAAAGTGAACTGCTCGTTAAAATCGGCAGCAAACTGAGCAAGCTGACGAGATAGCTCAATGATAGCATTCAGCTGTTTCTTCCCGCCGGTCTGCGGATTGGCTGAAAGGGGTTGATCGCGTCCATGCAGAGGAGTTGAAGGGGAGACGCCGTCCAGCCATTGTAGATCACAAAACAGCAAAGTAGCAAAAACACAGGGAATGGAGGAAAGGGTTTGAGTACAGGAGTGAATACGTCTGTTTATGCTCGTCTTGCAAGTACTGCTGTATGAGTCGTCATGGCCATTCCCTCGCACGTGATTGGACGGGGGCTAGAAAGCTCGTCGGGCTCCTCCAATCACATGTGAGGTCATGGGCATGATAGAAGAACTCAGAGCTCGCATGTTTATGAAATAAAGCACAGTGTGCCTATAAAACGTCTCGGTTACGTATGTAACCCTCGTTCCCTGAGGAGGGAACGGAGACGTAACGTCAGTGACTGACGAATGGGGGGTTTCGCCTAGAAGCCAATCATCTTCGAGATCTTAGAAAGTGCCCAATGGCAGTGCCAATGCCATGGGCATGCGAAATTTGCATGCATAACTCCGCCTACCCACCTGGGTATATAAGGAAGTAGCTGGCATAAATCGCATTATGTTACCTGCTGAGGAGCCAAGACTGAACTCTCGGCCGTTCCAGCGGTACAGCGGAAGTGGCAGCGGGACGTTACGTCTCCGTTCCCTCCTCAGGGAACGAGGGTTACATACGTAACCGAGACGTTCCCTTTCGTTCAGTCACTCCGACGTAACGACAGTGACTGACGAATGGGGGTCCCAATGCAATAACGCCACTCAGCTGTCTTCCAGTGCCTTGCGCAAGCGTGAGAACCCTGATGCCAGTTAGGATGGTCAAAGGCCTCTACTTAACGCAGGAATACCAAGGTACACTGGGAGGCATATTCCAGGAGGAGATATGCGCCAAGATGCCTACCCGTAGGGAGGACTTAGGAATACACGTATGACCCCGGGGGGCTGCATACGGAAGATCCCTGGGGTACCAGCCGCAGGTGGATTTTTAACCCCAGGGGGTGGCAAGGTTGCCAAGGGAATACACCAGCTCAGGGAGGCTTACGGTGGAAATACACATGTGGGGGTCGCCGGAGGGGAACCATGCACATGGGGCACCTGGCCGGACACGAGTGTCTGGGCTAAGGGCAGACTTACTGGCGTCGGCGTCGTCAGTGCTGGAGGAGCTCAGGGCTCTCGGGGAACTCACCTGAGAAGAATATCGCACGTATCCAGTCCGTGGAGTGGAATGGCGAGCAAGCGAAGACACCTGAGCCAATCCATTACCGGCCACTTGTAGAGGCGAGTACATAGTCGGATACAGGCTCCACTCGGAGGTTATAAAACCTGGCGAATGTGTTTGGTGTCGCCCAGCCTGCAGCTCTGCATATGTCTGTCAGCGGAGCGCCATGTGCTAAAGCCCAAGAGGAGGCCACACTCCGGGTGGAATGGGCCCTGACCCCAAGGGGACATGGGCGTCCCTGCTGCTGGTAAGCCAAAACAATGGTGTCCACTATCCAGTGAGACAGCCTTTGCTTTGAGAGAGCCTTCCCTTTCAGCTTCCCACCATCACAGACAAGAGCTGGTCTGAGGTCCTGAAACAAAGCGTCCTGTCTACATATGCACGAAGGGCGCGTACTGGACAGAGCAATGCCAAGGCTGGGTCTGCCTCCTCCAAAGGCAGCGCTTGCAGGTTCACCACCTGGTCTCTGAACGGAGTGGTGGGAACCTTGGGCACATATCCAGGCCGGGGTCTCAGGATCACGTGAGAGTCAGCCGGCCCGAATTCCAGGCACGCTTCGTCAACCGAAAATGCCTGCAGGTCCCCTACCCTCTTGATGGAGGCCAATGCGGTCAGGAGCGCTGTCTTCATAGACAAGAACTTAACATCTACTGACCGCAAAGGCTCAAATGGGGCCCTCTGCAGAGCACTTAGAACTACTGAGAGGTCCCAAGAGGGTACAAGAGGAGCACGAGGGGGAAGTAGTCTCCTCGCACCCCTCAGGAACCTGATGACCAGGTCGTGCTACTTACCGTTTTCCCGTCCAAGAGGTCATGGTAGGCGGCAATAGCGGCCACATAACCCTTCAGGGTGGATGGAGACAGCCTTCGATCCAACCCTTCCTGGAGGAAAGAGAGCACAGACCCGATCGGGCACTTCCAGGGGTCTTCTTGGCGAGAAGAGCACCAATTGACGAAGAGGTTCCACTTCAACGCATAGGCCCGTCTCGTGGACTCGGCCCGAGCGGAAGTGATGGTAGCCACCACCGGAGGTGGTAGGGTACTCAAACCTGCCACGTCCTGTCCAGGAGCCACACGTGGAGGTTCCAAAGATCGGGACGCGGGTGCCACAGGGTGCCCAGTCTCTGAGAGAGTAGATCCTGTCTCAGAGGAATCGGCCAGGGAGGGGCTGTCGCAAGGAGAACTAGTTCTGGGAACCAGGTCCGGCCGTGCCAGTACGGGGCGACCAAGATGACCTGCTCCTTGTCCTCCCTGACCTTGCACAGAACACGTGCAAGAAGGCTCACTGGGGGAAACGCATACTTGCGTAGGCCCTGCGGCCAGCTGTGCGCCAGTGCGTCCGTGCCGAGCGTGCCCTCGGTCAGGGAAAAGTACAGGCTGCAATGGGACGAGTCGTGGGAGGCAGAACAGATCTACCTGTGCGTCCCCTAACTGATCCCGGATCAGCTGGACCGACTGGGGATGGAGTCTCCACTCCCCAGGGAAAGGCTGAACCCGTGAGAGCTCGTCGGCTGCACGGTTCAGGATCCCCGGGATATGGACAGCACGAAGGGACCTCAGGCGCTTCTGACTCCATAAGACGAGATGGCGGGCGAGTTGAGACATGCGGCGGGAGCGTAGACCGCCCTGGTGGTTGATGTACGCTACTACGGCCGTGTTGTCTGATCTGACTAGAACGTGTTGGCCCTTCACAACTCGAGGCAATTGATATGCAGGCGGCTCTGGCTCTCTGACCAAGAGCCGGCGGCTGCATGTCCATTGCACATGGCACCCCAACCCGTGGTGGACGCATCTGTTGACAAAACAACATGCCGGGAAACTCGTTCTAAGGGCACACCTGCCCGTAGAAAGCTGAGGTTCGACCACTGGGTGAGTGTCTGTCTGCAGGCCTGAGTCACTGGGACCCGGAGCGTGCCAGACTGCCATGCCCATCTCGGGACTCGATCGCGAAGCCAGTGCTGAAGCGGTCTCATATGAAGCAATCCGAGCGGCGTCACCACGGCTGCAGATGCCATATGCCCCAGGAGCCTCTGAAATAGTATCAGTGGAACCGCACTCTTGCTCTCTATCTGCCTGAGGCAAGTCAGCAGTGACTGCGCGCACATGGCGACCGAGTCGATCTCCATACCGAGAAAAGAGATCCTCTGCACTGGGCAGAGTTTGCTCTTCTCCCAGTTGACCCGAAGGCCCAAACGAGCTAAGTGGTGGAGAACCAGGTCTCTGTGTTCGCACACCCGGTCCCGAGAGTGGCCCAGTATGAGCCAGTCGTCAAGATAGTTCAGGATGCGAACCCCTTGTTGCCTGAGTGACGCAAGGGCTGCCTCGACAATCTTCGTGAAGACGCGAGGGGACAGAGCTAGCCCGAATGGTAGTACGGCATACTGATATGCCTGCCCTTCGAACGCAAACCGTAGGAACAGTCTGCGTCGCGGAAGGATGGACACATGGAAGTACGCGTCCTTCAGGTCGATCGCTGCAAACCAATCGCATGGACGAACGCATTCGAAAAGGCGTTTCGCAGTCAACATCCTGAACGGAAGCCTGTACAGGGATCGGTTCAGGACGCGAAGGTCCAGGATCGGTCGTAACCCACCGGATTTCTTTGGTACAATGAAGTAAGGGCTGTAGAAGCCGGACTTCATCTCGGCTGGAGGGACGAGCTCGACCGCACCCTTCACCAGTAGGGTCGCGATCTCCGCACGCATGACTGGGGCATTGGACCCCACCATGGTGTACCGGACACCCCGGAACGGGGAGGAGCTCGCGCGAACTGAATCGCATAGCCGAGCCAGATGGTCCGTGCGACCCAGCGGGACAGTCCCGGCAGCTGTAGCCACGCTCCCAGGGAGTGTACCAACGGGGTCACGCGGAGCACCGGCGTACCCTCGGTGGGGCAGCGAGGCAGCGTTACCGGCCCGGACTCGGGTGGCGTAGCAGCCCGGTGTCGGGGCGGCGGTAACAGCTGCGCCCTGACAGAGGAGACCAGGGAAGGACTCGCGTTCCACTGGGGTCTGCTCTGAGAGGGGGCTGGCGACAGAGAGGGACGAGAGCGGCGTGGCCCGGGGGCGGCGCACACTGCCGTCACCGGTCTCTGGGTGCTCAGGGATGGGTAATCAGTTCTTTCTTGCAAAGGTTGCTGCTGACCCGTGGGCCAGCAGCTGGACAAAGGATTCTTTGGGGCGGACCTGCCACCGTCCCATGAAAGAACTGCCCATCCCAGAGCTGTCCGCGTCCAGAGCGCCGCTGGCCTTATTTTCAGCAGGCTGCGGGGCTGGCGCGGACTGGGACGGCTTCCTGCAGCGCGCCCTGTGGCGTGGCCAGGGTGAAGGCTGCTGCTGTGGCCACGCGGGAGGGGGTCGCAGGAAGTCGCCCTGGCGGCGAGGAGGCTGAGGCAACTGTGCCGGCGGCGCTTAGGTGCAGCAGCGGGCCGCCGGGGCAGATGGCCTCAGTCTGCCTCTGGGGACAGCCAAGAACTGTTGGGCGCAGTCCCTGACCGTGCCGCCGATAAGGCCGGCCTGGGATATGGGCGAGCTGAGGAGGCGGGCTCACTCAGCCGTCCCACATCGACCAAGTAAGGCCAGTTGTCTTTCCCGGACCACAGCTGTGGACAGCTCCTGACCCAGGGGGCGTGTGGTCACCTATGCCGCGCTGGGCGGGATCGGTGGCGGCACGCCTTTCTCAAGGCAGTGTTACCGGCCCGGACTCGGGTGGCATAGCGGCCCGGTGTCGAGGCACTGGTAACGACTGCGCCCTGACAGAGGAGACCAGGGAAGGACTCGCGTTCCACTGAGGTCTGCTCTGCGAGGGGGCTCGTAAGCCCTGGATCAGCTCTGTCCTTGTGCATACGCATCGGGGCGGCAGCTTACCCCATAGCACTGCTGGACTACGCCACCGAAGTAGACGAGCCAGCAGGCTTGGGAGGGCGCTTAGGATAGCCTCACCGCGTCAAGTCAAAGCACTCAGTGGACACCGTAGTGCGCAACAGAGCACCTGACTGATGGGGAGGAACCCCAGTGTACCCTTAGGCCGCGACCCCTCGAGGGCAGAGAAGGCGGAGGAGGCCACCAAACGGTCGCGGGAAGACCCGGAAATCTCCCGGACCGCGTGCACTCCTCATGCATCTCGGGAGCGAAATGGCATTGGGGGCGGGGCCCGCAGCTGTTGGGTGCCATGTCCAAAAACCAATCGCCCAACCGCGAGCACTCGTGACAGGGTGGAGATGCACACCAGCCTGAGGCTCGCGGCTGCCTGAGATAACATGGCTGTCAACTCTAGGTCAGATTCTACAGTGCTACCACACCCGGAGGCGGAGCATAGCCGAATCGTCATCCCCAAAGGACTCTAGCCCACCTTGAGATGCGGCAATCGACCTCTCGCCGCTATCTGGAGTATGAACGAAACGAACGGGGCGTCAGCAGACGGTCCCGCTGCTTCAGTCCAACACTCACTGGAAGCGATGTACAAGAGGGCGGGAGTGGCCCGAGGAATGATCGTCGGGGGTTCTTAATACCACAGCACCGCCCTCAGGTCACCCTGGCCACCAGCCAAAGTACCACCTCTCTCGGAGATGGTAGATCGGGGTGTGGCAGAGGGGACTCTCTCTCTTTACAGAGATCATTGAGTCTCGACCACAACATCGCGATGGTCATGTTCCCACAGAGGGAACACAGCACATCCACAAACACTGTCCGAACGTGCTGGGCCCAAACACGTCGAGCAGTGAATGCATCCCAAAGACAGCAACAGATATCGACCGCACCCGGAAGTGCGCGGGCAACCCGTCTTGAAAAAGACGTGCCACACGCAAGCTCTTTTTGTGAGAGGAAGCTCTGCAGAGTGCCGAAGCGCCCAGGGAAAACACACACAGCTGTTGCAGATCACTGCACAGATCAGCAGGCAGGCAATGTGAGATCGCTGGAATGCGCCGTTACACCAACACCCTGGAGAACCGCTCGTCTCTAAGACTGAAGAGAGGACTTCAGAATTCAGGCTTGCCGGAGTGAAGAGATGCTCTTGGCTCCGAAGCAGAAACATAATGCGATTCATGCCAGCTACTTCCTTATATACCCAGGTGGGTAGGCGGAGTTACGCATGCAAATTTCGCATGCCCATGGCATTGGCACTGCCATTGGGCGCTTTCTAAGATCTCGAAGATGATTGGCTTCTAGGCGAAACCCCCCATTCGTCAGTCACTGACGTTACGTCGGAGTGACTGAACGAAAGGGAACTACAGTTTTAAAATCTTTTCATACTTAAATGGCCATATTAATGGTGGTCTTTTCATACTCAAATAGCCATAATAATGATGGTCTTTTCACTCTCAAATGGACATATTCATGCGCTAAGTATGGCCGTTTGAGGTGATGAGTATGGGCATTGCGTGAGTTTTAAATGTGTACTTAACATTTCCATAGGATGAGTATGTGACTGAAGAGGAGGAAAGCCTTGCTAAGAAGCAGAGTGAAGCAATAACAATTAGTTAATGAACTAATAAAATAATAAAACAAAGATTAAATTAAGATGCTAACAATATATATATATATATTCATCAAAATTTCCATCGCATGAACACAGTTGGTTACGGCTTAAGTGTAAGTAAACAGGTGGGTAATAACTGGATATGTGTCACAAATATTACATCCATGCATTCAGCAGCCCAATTAAATACCTGTCTGTCATTAATATTAATCAAACGACTACAGATGTTAAATAAATGTATACATATAAAATAAATATGTATTAGTATCTGAAATTTTATTTTATTTTTAATAACTATTGTTTTTGTAATTTGCTTAGGGTATATATATATATATATATATATATATATATATATATATATATATATATATATATATATATATATATATATATATATATATATATATATATATCCTAACTAAAATAATTCATAGCCTGTCATATTACCTTTCTCATATTAGCCTATTATATTCTATTATAATCTATTATATTGCCCACCCCTTGCCCACCTGCACATCCCAGCTGATATACAAGATTTGGGGGGTCATTCTGCATTTGAAAGTTTGAAAGGGTTTTGAAGGGGTTAGAGGTGAAGCACTGATTGACTGATAGACAACTACTGTGTAAGTGTTTGTAACTTTTCTCATTTTTGATTGTTTGTTCATTTGTTGTTGGATAAGTGTGTCTGTGTGGTGCAGTGGTGTGTATTAGTAGTTTTGGTGTATTGTGGTGGTGTGTGTGGGAGTTAGCATTTGTTGAGTTAGCATTTGTTTGGTCTTTGCCACGTTGGGAGTCAGTTTGTTGGGGGCGTGGCCAGCGAGGTATTAAAAGCCTCGTGTGTTTGTTAGCAGCTGGTTAGAGGTGAAGCACTGATTGACTGATAGACAACTACTGTGTAAGTGTTTGTAACTTTTCTCATTTTTGATTGTTTGTTCATTTGTTGTTGGATAAGTGTGTCTGTGTGGTGCAGTGGTGTGTATTAGTAGTTTTGGTGTATTGTGGTGGTGTGTGTGGGAGTTAGCATTTGTTGAGTTAGCATTTGTTTGGTCTTTGCCACGTTGGGAGTCAGTTTGTTGGGGGCGTGGCCAGCGAGGTATTAAAAGCCTCGTGTGTTTGTTAGCAGCTGGTTAGAGGTGAAGCACTGATTGACTGATAGACAACTACTGTGTAAGTGTTTGTAACTTTTCTCATTTTTGATTGTTTGTTCATTTGTTGTTGGATAAGTGTGTCTGTGTGGTGCAGTGGTGTGTATTAGTAGTTTTGGTGTATTGTGGTGGTGTGTGTGGGAGTTAGCATTTGTTGAGTTAGCATTTGTTTGGTCTTTGCCACGTTGGGAGTCAGTTTGTTGGGGGCGTTCCCAGCTGCTTTCAATAACGATACTCAAGTGAGTATAAATAGCGTGATAGTCCGCGGCAGCGGAAGCGGCAGTGTGAAGCCCTCCTTGTGTGAAGACCGAGTGTAAAGACTTCAACTCTTCCCTGTACAACTCCTCTCGAGCAAGGACCTCGACAAGCCACTTGAGTATCATCTTCCTTTCATTATTTGTGTTCGGCTCTTTTCTAATTCCGATCTGGCCTTTTCTCTAATCTGTATTCACCATGTGCTTCCAAATCTCAACTATAACTACTAGCACTCGTAATTCACGCGCTGTACGCATGAGACGCCGCAATCCTAATTGCGCTATATCCTAACATCCTCTGCTACTTTACTCTCTATTCCAATTGGTCTCTGGAATTGCCAGTCGGCTGTAAACAAAGCAGACTTCATTTCATCTATTGGGACTCATTCTCAGCTCAGCCTCATGGCCCTAACTGAGACCTGGATCAAACCAGAGGACACTGCCACTCCTGCAGCCCTTTCAACCAATTTAACTTTTTCACACACTCCTCGGCCTATTGGGAGGGGTGGGGGTACTGGTTTGCTTATCTCAAATGATTGGAAATTTGATCCATTACCATCTCTACCGGCCAGTTCATTTGAATCGCACTCAATCACTGTTACTCACCCTGTTAAAATCCATGTGGTAGTGGTCTATCGTCCTCCAGGTCACCTCGGTAATTTTGTGGAGGAGTTGGATGTGTTACTTTCTAGCTTCCCTGAGGATGGCACTCCACTGATTCTGCTTGGTGACTTCAACATCCATCTTGATAAACACCTAGCTGCAGACTTCAGCACTCTACTGACTTCATTTGACCTTAAGTTAGTATCTACTACGGCTACTCACAGATCAGGTAACCAATTAGACCTTGTATACACACGCAACTGCTCCACGGACAACACTTTAGTTACTCCATTACACACCTCAGACCACTTTCTCATCACTCTTAACCTCATACTGACTCCTGATACAACACGCACTCCAACACAGATCACCTTTCGGCGTAATCTACGCTCCCTCTCTCCCTCTCGCCTATCCACTATGGTATCATCTTCACTCCCTCCACCTGCTCAGTTCTCAGCACTGGACACTAACAGTGCTACCAACACTCTTTGCTCCACTCTAACATCCTCCTTAGACAGTTTTTGCCCCCTCTCATCCAGACCAGCCCGCCCCACCCCATCTGCCCCCTGGCTGTCTGATGTTCTCCGTGAACATCGCTCTGGACTCAGGGCGGCAGAGAGGAAATGGCGGAAATCTAAAAACTATACTGACCTTACCTTGTATCAGTCACTTCTCTATTCTTTCTCTACAAATGTCTCCACTGCTAAAACAACATACTACCACAACAAAATCAACAAATGCTCTGACTCTCGCAAACTCTTTAAAACATTCTCCTCTCTCCTTTGTCCTCCTCCTCCCCCTCCTTCATCAACTCTTACAGCTGATGACTTTGCATCATTTTTTACAAACAAAACATCCCTCATCAGCAAACAGTTCTCCTCATCACAAACTGACAAGCACATCTCAACAACTAACACGAACACGCTTCCATCCTTCTCTCCGCTCTCCGAGGCAGATATTTCTAAACTCATCCTTTCCAATCACCCTACTACCTGTCCACTTGATCCTATACCCACTCACCTCCTTCAGGCCATTTCTTCTTCAATCACTCCTGCACTCACTCACATTGTCAACACTTCTCTTCATACGGGAACCTTTCCCACAGCATTTAAGCAGGCTCGGGTAACCCCACTGCTTAAGAAACCCTCTCTGAATCCAGCACTTTTAGAAAACTACCGACCGGTATCCCTTCTGCCTTTCATTGCAAAGACCCTTGAGCGAGTTGTGTTCAATCAACTCTCTATGTTTCTTGAAAGGGACAACCTCCTAGACAACAACCAATCCGGCTTCAAAAGCGGCCATTCGACTGAGACTGCCTTGCTCTCGGTAACTGAGGCACTGAGACTGGCAAAAGCAGCTTCCAAATCCTCAGTGCTCATTCTGCTGGATCTGTCTGCTGCTTTTGACACAGTTAACCACCAGATCCTCCTGTCAACACTTAAGACGATGGGTATCTCAGGAACTGCCCTCCAGTGGTTCAGGTCTTACCTCTCTGGTAGGTCCTACAGGGTGTCATGGAGAGGTGTAGTGTCTAAGTCACATCATCTAGCTACTGGGGTTCCCCAGGGCTCAGTCCTTGGACCACTTCTCTTCTCCATCTACATGTCATCATTAGGTTCCGTCATTCAGAAACATGGCTTTTCCTATCACTGCTATGCTGATGACACTCAACTCTACTTCTCATTTCAACCAGATGATCCTACAGTCAGTGTTCGTATCGCTGCCTGTCTGACAGACATTTCTGACTGGATGAAAGAGCATCATCTTAAACTCAATCTTGCAAAGACAGAATTACTTGTTTTCTCAACCAACCCAGCACTTCATCAAAATTTCTCCATTCAGCTTGGTTCATCGACCATAACTCCATCAAGGACAGCCAGGAACCTTGGAGTTGTGATTGATGACCAGTTAAACTTCACTGACCACATTACTGCAACAGCCCGGTCCTGCAGATTTGCTTTATACAACATTAGAAAGATTAGACCCTTCCTATCAGAACAGGCTGCACAACTCCTGGTTCAAGCTCTTGTTCTCTCCAGACTGGATTATTGTAATGCTCTTCTGGCTGGGCTTCCAGCATGCACTATCAAACCCTTGCAGCTGATCCAGAATGCAGCGGCGAGAGTGGTCTTTAATGAGCCGAAGAGAACGCATGTTACGCCTCTCTTCATCAAACTGCACTGGTTGCCAATGGCTGCTCGCATCAAATTCAAGGCTCTAGTTCTCGCCTACAAAACAACCACTGGTTCTGCACCATTATACCTAAACTCAATTGTTCAGACTTACACACCCTCCAGAAGCTTGCGTTCTGCGAATGAGCGGCGCCTCGTGGTTCCTTCCCAAAGAGGCATGAAATCGCTCTCACGGACATTTTCCTGGACCGTTCCCACCTGGTGGAATGACCTGCCGATCTCAATTCGTGCTGCCGAGTCTGTAGCCATTTTTAAAAAACATCTTAAGACACATCTTTTCCAATTGCACTTTTCCTATTGCACTTGACCAATACAGAATAGCACTTACTGATCAAATATACGTCTCTCATCCGGATTTGTGCCTTCAGGCGGGTATGTTACATAGTTATCATAGCTACCAAAACCCAGTGTTCTGTATTTTGCGTACGTGAGTTTTTGCTGTCGATGGCTATTGCTGCGCGTTTAGCTAGAATGCCATACAAAACCAACCCATTGGGCCACTGAATCCGCATTAACGACAACAGTTGGGGCATCAGCCTTAGTCCTAATGGGTTGTTATCTTAGCTATCCAAATCCAGTGTTCTGTATTTTCCGTACGTGAGTATTTGTTGTAGCTGGCTATAAAAAAAAAAAAAAAAAAAAAAAAAATTGTGTACTCTGCTAATTAATTGAGATTTCTTACAGCTCTTACAGGTTGTTGGCTTTGTTTGTTTCGTTGCTTCTATTGCTCTACCCTTTTTTTGTAAGTCGCTTTGGATAAAAGCGTCTGCTAAATGATTAAATGTAAATGTAAATGTTTTAAATCTTCTAAATAAAGTAAAATGAAGTAATCAAAATCAAGTAATTTACGCATGCCAAAGTCAACTTTAAACATATACAATGTAATTTCCAAACAGCAAAATTGTGGCCAGTGAAAATGCTGAGTGGCTAGTAACTTTGGAAAACCACTAACCACAGTGGCCGGTGAGCAAAAAAGTTAATGTCAACCCCTGTATTTATGTGTA
Organism: Pseudorasbora parva; assembly: GCF_024679245.1. NCBI lineage: Eukaryota > Metazoa > Chordata > Actinopteri > Cypriniformes > Gobionidae > Pseudorasbora > Pseudorasbora parva. Next base: position 17,174,193 of record NC_090192.1, read on the forward strand.
TATATATGTATATATGTATATGTGTATGTATATATATATATATATATATATATATATATATATATATATATATATATATATATATATATATATATAATGTATATATATATATATATATATATATATATATATATATATATATATATATATATATATATATATATATACATACACACACACACACACACACACACACACACATACATATATATATATATATATATATATATATATATATATATAATATATATATATATATATATATATATATATATATATATATATATATATATATATATATATATAATGTAGTGCCGTTAAAATTAATTTGCGTTAACACGTTAATTTTGACAGGCAATGATATATGATATATAAAGTTTGCTGATGTATGACGCCGCTTATTAGCAGGAGACCGCAATGATTGGTAAAAGTTGCGGTGATTGGTCAAAATTGCGAGTCGCACTGAATTCACGGGGACTGATTGCAAATGACACACAATAAATAATCTAGAATACTTTCATCAAATATATAAATTCAAGCTTAAGTTTAAGATTTTACAATTAGGCTATACTGAGCCTGATCTATCTAAGAGATTTTCTTAGAAGGAAGTTAATACCTTTTAGAAAAATGTCACATGGGTTAAAACTCCTGCTACCCTGATTTGCATTTGTATAGCTCACAGCATGTTCATTTACATGTTAAAGCCTCGCCTGGAGTTAAGGGAAGGGGGGTCTTGGGGGGGACAACTGCCAAGCAAGGCCCACGTCAATTTCTGACAATTCACGGCAGTTTTCGGTGTCGCCTGCAAACTGCCGTGTGCAGTCGTAAACCTGATCTTCCACGACAATCTACAGTGCCGCTTACTGACGAAAATCCCACTTTTCATGCAGTGACGATTTTTAAACCTTCTTCATCATTAATCAAAGCTATTATTCTAAATGTAGTCTGTCAGGAAGGAAAAAAACAGGGGCAGTGTCTCTTCAAAAGAACTGAAAGAGACATTGCATAATATTACAAAAATAAAATAAAATAAATGCATATAAAATATTATAAAAAATAGTGATTTTTATACTTTTTAAACTTAAAGTAACACTGTCCAACAGCGACACCTGCAGGTCAAGTTACAGCGGGTATCCTGAGCCCATTTAATTTTAACAGACCAGTCAAATTTGCGCTATGATTGGATTTTGGAGAATGTAGAGTGGCATGGGAACGTAATGATGTGCCATTAATCAATCTATGTTCTATAACATGTAAAATGGGAACATGAACAGAGTATTAGAAAAGCAACTCAGGTAAAAACCTTAATCAGAACATTGTCTTATTCAGAATAAGGTCAATAATTAGATTACTGCTCTCCATGTAAACGTAGTCACTGAAGTGTGTGTCGAGTTTTAAAGCTATTTCAAGCATGCTAAGAGTCTCAAAAACACCCAACAAGATTATTAAACTTTCATACATTGCCATGACAACATTATTTAAAATATCAGCAATCCATTCACATATGTCTATATCTGCCATGTTTTGACAATATACTGATGAAGTTTGAAGTAAATCGGGTGAAAATAAGACGGTGATTTAAGACATTTTTGAAAGCAAAACATTTCTTGCTGCCAGTTGCTGGTGCTATAACTTTGACTCACAAAAGTCATATCCATGTGATCAGCCTCTTACAACGAACACACAGCTAAAGTTTCATCCAAATCTGTCAATGTATGCAGAAGATACAACACACTTCCAGTTTCCCTTTTCTTCACAATGGGTTCCCGCTCTCTATACGCACGTGCAGTGTGAAGCTGTAACCAAAGCCATAACCCTTACTCCCTCCATCACCTGTTTGTTTGTTTGTTTGTTTGTTTGTTTGTTTGTTTTTGTTACAACTCAAGGTTGCACATTCTGGGAGGGGGCCTTATGTCATAAACTTATCTTATATGTCTTATATGACATAAGATAACTTCTATGTTATTTGCCCTTAATTTAAGTTACAGTCTTTTTAGTTCTCATTTGTTCAGGGCATGCTTACGTATTGTGATTGGTTTCATATGCTTATCTTGGTTGTATCTCTTTTGGATGGATTATTCAAAACGTTACACCTGATCTTAATCTTCATTGTGTTTGCCTAGAAACTGTTGGTGACACATTTGATGTGGCAAAGGAGCCACTGCCTCCTTATATAAAAGATGGGAAAGTAATCCACAATACAAAAATATAACAATGCAATATGTGTATACATAGATATTTGTAGGACAAAAAAATATATATTTAAAATAACTATAACTTAAAATATTTAAACTGTAAATTAATAATTGGATAGATGCCTAGAGACATCCTATATGGACATTAATAACATCTTAAATTTAAACATTATGTATTTGCAGCTACATAAAAATAGCATAACATAGATATGTTGGTCTAGTTTATTTTCTTTTGTTCACTCTTTTATAAATATATTTTTTTATTATTTATCCCTGCCCCCTCAAATAAACATTTGTGAATCTAATCATCCTAACATTACATCGTAGATAGTATATAATATCTAGAATGTGTCTACATTAATGTTAAAATGAATGTCCTTGCAGTACTGCGGATCAATACAGAGCTGCCATGTTGCTCAGCGGTGCAGGAGATGCTTTGGGTTTCAGAAATCAGCTGTGGGAATACAACCAATCTGGTCCTGCCATCCACCAGGTCAGACATATAACAATTGTACTGTTAAGAAATCTGTGCTAATGAGATACAGTTACAGTTAATACAGTTAATTTAGTAATTAATTTTATGTGCATATTTAGTTGAAAATGTATCATCTAGACACTTGGAATAGATCAGTATTATAATTTATAGAATAAAGTAAGACCTAATATAACACACTTTAAATGTCCCTTATAAAGAACCACAATTGATCCTTATTTTTGTCCCACTTTGTGTTGTGTTCTGTTGTAAATAAAGGCAAATAAATATAACAAAAAATATTTTAATCTTTTTACATTCTTTGTTCTTGTTACCTCACAGTCATTCATCTGATAGGGCCATTATAATTAGGGGAGTGTCTTTGTCTTTTTCAGGTGTGAAACATAAATATTCATGATTGGTTTCATATTCATGATCCAAACTTTCACACTCATGCTGCTCACATATTATTGTAGCAGAGTTTGTGTTGAATACAGTGTAATCAGACTTTAGCCATGAAAATTTTACAAGTAACAGAAATAAGCACAAATGTCAGGCATGTCAAAACACTCCCAGGGCCCAGAAAACAGCTTAGGGTTCAGAGGGTTAATATGTCCACACTTAGCAAAAAACTGGATTTTTGTCTCATACATGCATGATGTAGGATTATTCCTCACTGTGTCTCAAAATTATGTAAAGTACATTAATCTCACTGAACCGTCTCGGTTACGTATGTAACCCTAGTTCCCTGAGGGAACGAGACGCTGCGTCGAAACGCTGTGAGAACGCTTCTGCGTGAATGCGTTGTGAAGCGCGTGTAGAACCAATCCATTGGGAGATCGATCGATCGTCGGCGTGATGACGTCATCGACCGGAAACTATAAAGCGTCCGCGAACACAAACAGGAACTGGCTTCTGGAAAAGCCTGAAGTAAGTGATCACGGGCATGCCGGGAGTATGGCCGGGCGACGCAGCGCCTCGTTCCCTCAGGGAACTAGGGTTACATACGTAACCGAGAATTTCCCTATCTGGGAACTCGGACCAGAGGAGACGGCTGTCCGACCGCTTCATAAGCAAGTGAAATGGCCTCGACCACCCACTTGCTCATTCTCTGCTTAGACACGGGAGCCCCCTTTTTCGGGGCTCCAAAACAGACAAAAAGCTGATCAGATTTCCTCAACAGGGCAGCTCTGTGGACATATGCGTCTAACGCCCTAACCGGGCACAGCAGATTTAGTTTTTCCTGGACTGACATCATAAATGGAGGAGGACAGAACCCAGATAGCAAGCGGATGTGGGCCACTTCAGGCAATGATGCGGCACTGCAGGCCTTCTTATGGCCCGGATAAAATGTATGTGAGCCTGATGTGGCCCACAAGTAAAATGGCAAATATGGCCCAAATATTTTAAATCACATGTGGGCCTTTTTAGGCAAAGATGCGGCACTCATGGCAATGTGTAATCTGAATATGAGCCTAAAGTGGCCCATATGATAATTAATGAATATGGCCCAAATATCACAAACCAAATGTGGGCCACCTATGGGAAAAATCTGGCAAAACCGACAATGACTAATCTGGGTGTAAACCAAATATGGCCCGCATATGTTGCAGCAAATGTGGCCCAGTTATGTTATAACATATCTGGGCCAGTTTTGGCACATATGAGGGACAGTAATCACTGGCAAATCTGAATTAGAACCTAAAGTGGCCCACACTTGGCAAAGAAAATAAGGCCCGAATACTTTACATCAAATTTGGGCCACATTTGGCAAATATATGGCAAAGTCAGCACTGGCTAACCAGGGTGTGAGCCTAAACTGGCCCACACATAGTGCAGCAAATAAGGCCCAATTATGTTAAAACATATCTGGGCCATTTTTGGCAAAGGTGAGGGACAGTAATCACTGGCGAATCTGAATATGAACCTAAAGTGGGCCACACATGGAATTTGCAAATATGGCCTGGATACATTATACAAAATTTGGGCCACATTTGGCAAATGTATGGCAAAGTCAGCACTGGCTAACCAGGGTGTAAACCTAAACTGGCCCACATATAATGCAGCAAATGCGGCCCAATTAAGTAAAAAACACCTGGCCCAGTTTTGGCAAAGATGAGGGACATTGATCACTGACGAATCTGAATGTGAACCTATTGTGGCCCACACATGGCAGAGCAAATATGGGCCGAATACATCACAGCAAATTTGGGCCACATTTGGAAAATATATGGCAAAGTCAGCACTGGCTAACCAGGGAGTGAACCTAAACTGGCCCACATTAATTGCAGCAAATGAGGCCCAATTATGTTAAAACATATCTGGGCCAGTTTTGGCAAAGGTGAGGGACAGTAATCACGAACAAATCTGAATGTGAACCTAAGGTGGCCCACACATGGTATAGCAAATATGGCCCGAATACATTACATCAAATTTGGGCCACATTTGGCAAATATATGGCAAAGCCAGCACTGGCTAACCAGGGTGTACACCTAAACTGGCCCACATTGAGTGCAGCAGATGAGGCCTGATTATGGTAAAACCTATCTGGGCCAGTTTTGGCAAAGGTGAGGGATAGTAATAACTTTCAAATCTGAATGTGAACCTAAAGTGGGCCACATATGGCATAGCAAATATGGCTCGAACACATTACACCAAATTTGGGCCACATTTGGCAAATTTATGGCAAAGTCAGCACTGGCCAACCAGGGTGTGAACCTAAACTGGCCCACATATAATGCAACAAATGTGGACCAGTTTTCTTAAAAAATATCTGGGCCAGTTTTGGCAAAGATGAGGGACAGTAATCACTAACCAATCTGAATGTGAACCTAAAGTGGCCCACACATGGCATAGCAAATATGGCCTGAATACATTTCATCAAATTTGGGCCACATTTGGCAAATATATGGCAACGTCAACACTGGCTAACCAGAATGTGAGCCTAAACTGGCCCACACATAATGCAGCAAATGTGGCCCAGTTTTCTTAAAAACATATCTAGGCCAGTTTTGGCAAAGGTGAGGGATAGAAATCACTCCCAAATCTGAATATGAACCTAAAGTGGGCCACACATGGCATAGCAAATATGGGCCGAATACATTACACCAAATTTGGGCCACATTTGGCAAAAGTACAGCAAAGTCAGCACTGGCTAACCAGGATGTGAGCCTAATCTGGCCCACATATAATGCAGCAAATGTGGCCCAGTTTTCTTAAAAACATATCTGGGCCAGTTTTGGAGAAGGTGAGGGACAGTAATCACTAACAAATCTGAATGTGAACCTATGGTGGCCCAGACATGGCATAGCAAATATGGGCCGAATACATTACACCAAATTTGGGCCAGATTTGGAAAATATATGGCAAAGTCAACACTGGCTAACCAGGGTGTAAACCTAAACTGGCCCACATTAAGTGCTGCAAATGTGGCCCAATTATGTTAAAACATATCTGGGCCAATTTTGGCAAAGGTGAGGGACAGTAATTACTGGTGAATCTGAATTTGAACCTAAAGTGGCCCAGACATGGCATAGCAAATATGGCCCGAATACATTACACCAAATTTGGGCCACATTTGGAAAATATATGGCAAAGTCAACACTGGCCAACCAGGGCTTGAACCTAAACTGGCCCACATTAAGTGCTGCAAATGTGGCCCAATTATGTTAAAACATATCTGGGCCAGTTTTGGCAAAGGTGAGGGATAGAAATCACTCGCAAATCTGAATTTGAACCTAAAGTGGCCCAGACATGGCATAGCAAATATGGCCCGAATACATTACACCCAATTTGGGCCACATTTGGAAAATATATGGCAAAGTCAACACTGGCCAACCAGGGCTTGAACCTAAACTGGCCCACATTAAGTGCTGCAAATGTGGCCCAATTATGTTAAAACATATCTGGGCCAGTTTTGGCAAAGGTGAGGGATAGTAATCACTCGCAAATCTGAATATGAACCTAAAGTGGGCCACACATGGCATAGCAAATATGGCCCGAATACATTACATCAAATTTGGGCCACATTTGGCAAAAGTACAGCAAAGTCAGCACTGGCTAACCAGGATGTGAGCCTAAACTGGCCCACATTAAGTGCTGCAAATGTGGCCCAATTATGTTAAAACATATCTGGGCCAGTTTTGGCAAAGGTGAGGGATAGTAATCACTCGCAAATCTGAATATGAACCTAAAGTGGGCCACACATGGCATAGCAAATATGGCCCGAATACATTACACCAAATTTGGGCCACATTTGGCAAAAGTACAGCAAAGTCAGCACTGGCTAACTAGGATATGAGCCTAAACTGGCCCACATATAATGCAGCAAATGTGGCCCAGTTTTCTTAAAAAAATATCTGGGCCAGTTTTGGCAAAGGTGAGGGATAGAAATCACTCGCAAATCTGAATATGAACCTAAAGCGGGCCACACATGGCATAGCAAATATGGCCTGAATACATTACAACAAATTTGGGCCACATTTGGCAAAAGTACAGCAAAGTCAGCACTGGCTAACCAGGATGTGAGCCTAAACTGGCCCACATATAATGCAGCAAATGTGGCCCAGTTTTCTTATAAACATATCTGGGCCAGTTTTGGAGAAGGTGAGGGACAGTAATCACTAACAAAGCTGAATGTGAACCTATGGTGGCCCTGACATGGCATAGCAAATATGGGCCGAATACATTACACCAAATTTGGGCCAGATTTGGAAAATATATGGCAAAGTCAACACTGGCTAACCAGGGTGTAAACCTAAACTGGCCCACATTAAGTGCTGCAAATGTGGCCCAATTATGTTAAAACATAACTGGGCCAGTTTTGGCAAAGGTGAGGGACAGTAATTAATGGTGAATCTGAATTTGAACCTATGGTGGCCCAGACATGGCATAGCAAATATGGCCCGAATACATAACACCAAATTTGGGCCACATTTGGAAAATATATGGCAAAGTCAACACTGGCCAACCAGGGCTTGAACCTAAACTGGCCCACATTAAGTGCTGCAAATGTGGCCCAATTATGTTAAAACATATCTGGGCCAGTTTTGGCAAAGGTGAGGGATAGAAATCACTCGCAAATCTGAATATGAACCTAAAGCGGGCCACACATGGCATAGCAAATATGGCCCGAATACATTACACCAAATTTGGGCCACATTTGGCAAAAGTACAGCAAAGTCAGCACTGGCTAACCAGGATGTGAGCCTAAACTGGCCCACATATAATGCAGCAAATATGGCCCAGTTTTCTTAAAAACATATCAGGGCCAGTTTTGGAGAAGATGAGGGACAGTAATCACTAACAAATCTGAATGTGAACCTATGGTGGCCCACACATGGCATAGCAAATATGGGCCGAATACATTACACCAAATTTGGGCCAGATTTGGAAAATATATGGCAAAGTCAACACTGGCTAACCAGGGTGTAAACCTAAACTGGCCCACATTAAGTGCTGCAAATGTGGCCCAATTATGTTAAAACATATCTGGGCCAGTTTTGGCAAAGGTGAGGGACAGTAATTGGTGAATCTGAATTAGAACCTAAAGTGGCCCAGACATGGCATAGCAAATATGGCCCGAATACATTACACCAAATTTGGAATATATGGCAAAGTCAACACTGGCCAGTGGCTAACCAGGGCTTGAACCTAAACTGGCCCACATTAAGTGCTGCAAATGAGGCCCAATTATGTTAAATCATATCTGGGCCAGTTTTGGCAAAAGTGAGGGACAGAAATCACTTGCCAATCTGAATATGAACCTAAAGTGGGCCACACATGGCATAGCAAATATGGGCCGAATACATTACACCAAATTTGGGCCACATTTGGCAAAAGTACAGCAAAGTCAGCACTGGCTAACCAGGGTGTAAACCTAAACTGGCCCACATATAATGCAGCAAATATGGTCCAGTTTTCTTAAAAACATATCCAGGCCAGTTTTGGCAAAGGTGAGGGACAGTAATCCCTCGTGAATCTGAATATGAACCTAAAGTGGCCCATACATGGCATAGCAAATATGGCCTGCACATAATACACCAACTTTGGGCCACATTTGGCAAAAGTACGCCAAAGTCAGCACTGGCTAACCAGAGCGTGAGCCTAAACTGGCCCACATATTATGCAGCAAATGTGGCCCAGTTTTATTAAAAAATATCTGGGCCAGTTTTGGCAAATAGGGACAGTAAATCTGATTGTGACCCTAAAGTGGCCCAGACATGGCATAGCCAATATGGCCAGAATACATTACACCAAATTTAGGCCACATTTGGCAAATATATGGCAAAGTCAGCACTGGCTAACCAGGCTGTAAACCTAAACTGGCCCATAAATAGTGCAGCAAATGAGGCCCAATTATGTTAAAACATATCTAGGCCAGTTTTGGCAAAGGTGAGGGACAGTAATCACTGGCAAATCTGAATGTGAACCTAAAGTGGCCCAGACATGGCATAGCAAATATGGCCCGAATACATTACACCAAATTTGGGCCACATTTGGTAAATGTACAGCAAAGTCAACACTGGCTAACCAGGGTGTGAGCCTGTTAATAGTTAATAACATTTACAGCCATGTTTGCCAAATATACAGTACAGTTGACATGTAGCCTGACAAGCCAGACCCACATCAAGATGTTTGGTCTAGAAACTCATCATTGACAGCTCAATCAGAGGGGCGGATAAATGGCTGTCTGTCAAACTCCCTCTGCACGCGATAGGATAGCGCTACAACCAACCAGAGCAACGAAGATGAAGCAGAGCTCGTTGATAGATTAAACATTCGCCGTATCCGATCGGCTAAACTCCGAACACATCATCCCTTCTTAAGAATTACTTCAGTGCCGTTCTTTGTTCTTTTTTAGAGAAAAGCTTAACTCCAAGTCTTCCAGAGTAGCGGTCAAAGCTGATTCGAAAGACCGCCGTTCGCCAGCTTCTGTGTTTACTAGAAGCACGCAAGCGCAACTCTGGCGTCATTATTTTAAGTCCCGCCCACCAACTCTATACACGATGTGATTGGCCTTACCAGAGTTTGGCGTTTACAGCTCAGAAGGGTATTGAGAGTTGCTAGACGACACTCGCGGCAGATAAGATTTGCTGCCGCTAGGGTGTGTCTAGATTTCTAGGCTAGTTGACATGGAAAATATGCCATAAATATAATTACAGTTAATTTAGATGTATAGCTAAAAATGCCCACATTTGAAAATATGGCATAATACTTTGTAACGAAATTGGGCTATGTTTGATAGGATGCAACTCTTAATTGTACAGTTTAATCTGGACAAAAAGACTATATCAGTTGTGGATTGGCCTGCCTTGTGATAAATAAAGTACATAACTTTAATTGTGTGTGTGTGTCTGTAGTTGTGTGTGTGTGTGTGTGTGTGTGTGTGTGAGGTGTGTGTGTGGGCATGTTTTTGTTAAATATCAGGACACTGATTAAATGTGTATTATGCCATGGGTATGACACATGTGGGAGAGGGTGAAATATGAGCACATTACCCATGACCCCATTTTTCAAAATGCTTATAAATCATACAGGATGAGTTTTTTTTTTGTTGAGAAAATAAAAATGCAGAATGTTTCCTGTGATGGGTAGGTTTAGGGGCAATGTGTGTGTGTGTGTGTGTGTGTGTGTGTGTGTGTGTGTGTGTGTACTTGTTTATATTATATTGTAGGGACCAAACAATGTCATATAAACCTGAGATCATCAGCCAGCGGTCCCCACAATGTAAACGGATTCATAAACATACTCTGTTTTTTGAAAATGTAAAACTGCAGCATGTTTCCTGTGATTAGGGGTAGGGGCAGTGTAGGGGGATATAATGTACAGTGTAAAATCCATTACGCTTATGGAAAGTCCCCACAATTCACACAAAAAACAATGTGTGTGTGTCTGGTCTAGGTAAACCCTATGTTATGGGGACACAAAAATGGCAATATTTGAAATCCTTGTCCATGTGGGGATGTTTTTGGTCTCTATGAAGAAAAGTAAATTAAAAATTATGCTTTTTGAAATTTTTAAAAAAAGTTTAGATTTCTCTGTGAAGGGTAGAAGTTTTAGGGGTAGGTTTAGTGTAGGGTGATACAATATACAGTTTTTACAGTATAAAATCATGTTTGTGTGTATACTGTGTACACACAGACAGCTACAGTAGGTTGAAAATATGTGTGTGTGTGCGTGCGTGTGTGTGTGTGTGTGTGTGTGTGTGTGTGTGTGTGTCTGATTATGAATTGTTTGCAACAGGTCAAATTTGTGAACTGTTTTTAATGTTCCTGACTTGAATATTTGGCTGAGATACATTTTGAGTTGCTGTATGTGAAAATCTTTGTCATGATTTTAAGTAGGACATATTCCTGGGTCAACATATGTATATTTATCCTGGAACACAATTCCTGTCATGAAACATAGTCCTAACCCCCTAACCCTAACCTAACCCAGAGGGAAATGATAGGTAAATAACTAGCACCAAACCCTGCATTTAAACATAAACTTGACATAAACTTTAAGCTTGTCACTGAAATATGATTTGTTGATTGGAATGCAGGATTAACAATGTTATAAATATCCAGAAACAGTCTTGTTGAAATCACATTCACCTGTAAATGTATGGAACTGTAAGGCAGTGTCATCTTATAAACCGCTTCAAGTGACCCTGATATTCTAAATTATTATAAATAAAATACTCAATTTGTCTTTCATTTTTGCTAAATATTGACTTAAATATTGAATATTATCTGTATCATATATGTCATGTCCTATAACCTGTCAGTATATTGATTGAGATATGCATTTAAGAGTAGGCTAAATGAATGACAAATCAGCAAAACCTGCTATGAGAACATTTTATTGTTATTTTAAAGCCAACTTTTTTCAACCCTTTTTTTTTGTTATGCTTTCATTACAAAAAACATATATATATTTATATATATATATTTAAAATCAACTGGTTCGAGTTCCTATTTCCGGCCCTTTAAATTTAAAAAATAGCCACGGAAAAGGCGCCCAAAAGACGGAGCTGCAGAGGAGGATTATTGTCTGGAGATTTGACGGTGGAAAACGGCAAAGAAAGTTAAAGGGGGGGTGAAATGCTGTTTCATGCATACTGAGCTTTTTACACCTTTAAAGACTTGGATTCCCATCCTAAACATAGACAAAGTTTCAAAAACTAATGTTGGACGTTTGATGGAGTATTTCTGTGTCAAAAATACTCCTTCCGGTTTCTCACAAGTTTCGGCGAGTTTTTTTCGAGTATGGGTCTAATTGACGTTAAATAGAGCGGAAGGTCCTTGTATGGGCTGTACGGGCTCTTCTCCCGGAAGGGTGCGCGCGCGCGTAACTAGAGGGAGAGAGAGGAAATGCACGCTGTAAACAGTCTCTCAGGTGCAGATCCAGTCCTCCGTGAACACTTATGTCGCGCCCCGGGAAGGCAGCGCTGCATTTGAACCGATTTCAACGCAGAAATGACGGGAAGCTTCAAGGCATCGCTTCAGTCGCGTCGCAAAGTGGATTTCCACGGTCACTGCTGTCACAGGACTTCACCAAATCATACCAAAGAAGTGTGTTTTTGACAGAGCGGTCCTGCTTTGGAAGATGCCGGTGAGTAAATCAACTTCAAATGTCTCTGCTATTGGCTACCGTCGCATGAGTAAACATCAGTAAACGATACGATCGCGTGCTTCGTCATTCAAATGCGCTAACGGTTACTCCATTGTTGTTCTGTATAACGTTACACTAGTCTGACGTGCAAAACCGTTCTGCTTGCTACTTCTAAGGTCTAGTCGCATACAATAGTCCATAAACCGAATCATGTCCTCATACACTGCGAGTAAAGACACAGAAATGTGGAGAGGCCATTAAATACAGTAACTTACATACCACAGAGACGGACGTCCTGATGTTGCCGTTTCTCCTGTTCAGTTTATTTCAGCCTCAGATTTGATTGTGGATCATTATCTGTATTAGCTGAGATAGATGGGTTTCTCCACGCTTGAGGACGTCACCGCTTTGCGCGCTTGTGATTCTTTAGCTCCGCCCACACGATACGCCTCCAGGCGCTCGTTTTTTTCCGGAAAGACTCGGTACAGCCCATATTTCTTTTATAAATATGATAAAACTAAAGACTTTTCGGAGATATGAAGGATGCAATACTACTCTATAGGTACTCAAGATTGACATGAGATTGACTGAAGCTGAGTGTTTCACCCCCCCTTTAAGGTAAGATTTAATAAAAAAAATATTGCTTCGTTTTGGGGATTGCTTCATTATATTCAGTTGGAGTAACTTACTGCATGTTATGTGATATTAAAACGTTAGCTAATGAAAGCTACAATTGTTAGCTATCAAACATTAGTTATTTTGTCAATTCAAAACTTTTGCCATTGCCTGAAGGATTTTGTAAGTGACATAACGTTAGCAATTCAAGTTGATTATCGTTAGTTCACCTCTCTTTCATACATTTGTCACGTGATTTTTGATAATTACTAACTGCTAAATAAATGGTGATAAAATATTAATATCTGTCTGTTTCATTGCTGTACTAACGTTAGTCTATGCGGCTCTCACGTGACAAAAGTAGGAACAAGGCCTAACATTACCAGAATAACCTAAATGAATCATCTGTTTCTCATAATTTGTTATTTTGCCTGCAATATGTATAGTTTTTATTATCATTATTTTATTATTTATTTTAAATATGAAGTTGTTATCAAAGTTTGCGCTACTTGACGTGATTGCTAAATGACTTAAAGATCCAAGTCAGTAAAATGATCTGATCTTCCCATCACTAACGTTACAAAGAAGTCCTTCGAACTGAAAATCACATTGTCTTCTGCTGAAAAAAAAGCATAGACCAGCATGATTTCACTTTCACTCACTGTATACCAACCTGCAGTCAGTTCTATATGGTCAACGTATTTTCCCAATTATAATGTTATAATTATAATGTATAATTTGAAATTCATCTATGTATAAATTTGACATTAAACTGCACTAACTAGTTGTATTACTTGTATTACAGAAACAACAGGATCACAGAGCAAGCGAGTAAGCTGTAGAATCCCACATCAACAGATGGCTTCAAATTGCAAGTGAGACAGAGGGAGAAGAGGAAAGGAGTAACGAAAATGGACACGCAAGTAATTTACACGGTCTATTTTACTAATTGTTTGTAATCATTTGGAGTAAATCCGGGACTACACTTCACTTGTTAGGTCTATCTCATCTATTTCATCTTTGTTAATACAAATTAGAAGAAATATGCAATAAAAAACAGTAATAGAAACTGTATATATATATATATTTTAGGGATGCAACAATACAGTTAGTCCATGGTTCAATACATAACCTTACTTTGGTTTTTAACCACGGTTTTCCGGTTCGGTTCTGGGTTTTTTTTTTGCTCTTCTATTCTTAGGTGACAGGAACAGAAAAAGGTTAAGGAGAAAATGGTTTTTATTGCAATACTCTTTCTTTATTTTACTTAAAAGACTTGAAAACCCTTACTTAAACTTAAAACTTTACATAAAAAAATGTATACACATTCACAGTGTATTGTATTAAATAAAATAAATATATATAAAGATTTACAGTGGCAGCTCAGAGATGTACAGTAGCATTTAAGTATGAAATTGAATGAATAAATGTAGAGTATAAACGTAAATGCGGGTAAACACCCTTAACTTTAGTGCATATGATTGGATATTTGCTCAAATCAGCGCATAGAGTCAGGCAAACCATTAAAAAAAGAGCAGAATAAATAAAGAGGAATATTCAAGGGGGTAATCTAACGCTCGGAAAGCGTTCCACCCATAGGGTGTTTAAATATTTTCTCCCGTTGCTTTTGGCTCACTATGGGCTTCTCCCCATTCTTCTCCCTTGACTTGATCAGACCATTGCTAACCAAGCCATCACCTGCTGTTAGCATCCCATTGACTCCCATTCATTTTTGCGTCTTTGACAGTGAATAACTTTACATCTGAGGCGTTTAAAGACTCCATCTGTCCATTGTTTATTTCTAAAGAAACTCGACAATGCATAAAAGGCTCCATTACCTTGTATCTTACACTATCGGCCCGCAGAAGCTGTTTTTGTAAAAATAGGCTAACGATTGCGTCATAACCAACGCGACTCTGTCGCAAAGTTGAGAAATTACCGTATAGACCTGAGGAGACGCTCGCAGGCAATCTTTACTGTATATGAGGCAGTCGGGGGGACGTGGAGACATAAAGTCTGATAAAGTCAAGGGAGAAGAATGGGGAGAAGCCCATAGAGAACCAAAAGCAATGGGAGAAAATATTTAAACAATGTGATTCAGATTTCACTTTCCACAACTACTAGAAGACCTACAGCTGTCAGACAGGAGGCACACGTCACATCTACGTCCTCAAGCTCAGTCTGAGTCTGCGCAGTTCGCTCAGCCATCAGGAAGTGAGTGCCTCTGATTGGCCTAATTTTTCCGCCGTTGAAGTCAATGGGATAGCTCTGTCCATTTCTTTTACTGTCTATGGGAATATTTCAAACGGGGGGAAATGGAAATAAATAATTAAATGCAAAACCGGAAAAAAAACACAATTACCAGCGCATATTGAACCATGAATGCGTACCTAACGGTTCAATATTATATTGAGTATTGTGGCATCCCTATATATATATATATATATATATATATATATATATATATATATATATATATATATATATATATATATATATATATATACAGCTCTGAAAAAAATTAAGAGACCACTGCAAAAAAACTAGTCCTCAGAGTTGGGGAACATTGTCAGAGCAGAAGGAAGCATGTTTTCTTCTACACTCTAAACACGCTGGGTTAATAACAACCCAAGTTGGGTTGAATATGGACAAACCCAGAAATTGGGTTGTTTGAACCCAGTGAATGGACCTTTTCAAACAACTCAATGTGTGGGTTTGTCCATTTTCAACCCATCTTGGGTTGTTATTAACCCAGCATTTTTTAGACTGTAGGACAACCTTGTACGTGGTTTAATTCATGCGTCCTTCACAAAGACAAGTCTGCCCAATTCAAGCATTGCTGAAGCACTCCCAGATCATCACCGATCCTCCACCAAGTTTCACAGTGGGTGTGAGACACTGTGGCTTGTAGGCCTCTCCAGGTCTCTGTCTAACCATCAGAAGACTATGTGTTGGACAAAGCTGAAAATTGGACTCATCAGAGAAGATGACCATACTCCAGTCCTCTACAGTCCAATCCTTATGGTCTCTTGCAAACCTCAGCCTGGCTCTTCTTTGCTTCTCATTGATGAAGGGCTTTTTTCTAGCTTTTTTCACAACTTCAGCCCTGTCCACTGGGAGCCTGTTTCGAACTGTCCTCGCCGTGAACTTCACCCCAGCTGCCTTTTGCCATTCTTTTTGTAGGTCACCTGAGGTCATCCTATGGTTGTTGAGTGACATTCGAATGAGTTGGTGGTCATTCCAGTCAGTGTAGAGTTATTTTCGCCCTCTGCTAGTCTGTAACTTTGTTGTCCCCAATGTCTGCTGCTTGACCTTGTTCTTATGAACCGCCGTCTTTAAAATTTTAAGGATGGAAGCAACCCGACGCTCACTGTATCCCTATGCCAGTAAAGCCAGAATATACTTGTAGGCTTCCATACTTGTAGAGATGCTGATTTAAGAAAAAAATTGCAGTGGTCTCTTAATTTTTTTTTCTCCCAGAGCTGTATAGATATTGTAGTGTTTTACTTATCTAAACTTTTTAGGGGAGAAAAACAAATAATCAAATAAAATAAAAATCAATGTTTAGTCTTTAGTGTGTTTGTTACAAATAAATTGATCATTATTAAAGCTACAAATGTAGTTCAGTTAAGAACAGTGAGTGATTACCTTTTTTCTTTTATTGTTTCATTAACATAAATATAAAGACCTAATTCACAGATCTAATATAATGTGAGACATCATTTCCCCAACTGCTCCCCAAATTTTCAATTAAAACTGCATTAAGTTAGCCTGACAAGCCAGAGCCACATCAGGAAGTTAGCTCTGGGAACTCACCATTGACAGGGCTCAGTCCGAGGGGCGGGATAAACGGTTGTCTTTCAAACTACCTCTGCACGTGATAGGATAGCGCTACAACCAACCTTCTCGGAACCTTCTCTGTCGTCATTATGTTAAGCCCCGCCCACTGGCTCTACACACCATGTGTTTGGCCTGACCAGAGTTTGGTTTTTTACAGCTCAGAAGTGTATTTAGAGTTGCTAGGCTAAACTCATGGCAAATTAGATTTGCTGCCGCTAGGGTGCGTCTAGATTTGTAAAATTGCATTATGTAACATTTGCAGTAAGATATCCCAAAACCACTAGGCCAATACTACATATTTTGTTCAGTTGAGAACCTTCAATGTCCCAAATGTTTCCAACTATTTGTAAATCGTGAGAAAATTGCTATTTTAACCAAGGAACCGGGACGTGTGAGGGCGTCGCCTAACGATGTCATCATATCTCTTAACCCTCGGTTTCTGGTTTTATTCTGCTGATGCGCTTTACTCCGACTGTAGTGTTAACAAGTGTCACAGCAGCCGCTGAGTGAACGCACAGAGTAACGTCATAACATAATTTAAAACTCACTCAAATGTGTTATATGATAAACAGAGCTGCGTTACCTCATACTCATTACCAGAAAAGCAGAAATAGTGCCGGCGACTATGGCATAATCAAAGTTTTTCGCGCTGCTCGTGAGGCTTGTGTTGTTCATCTCATTAACAATCACTCCAGCAGCCTTGCTCAGCTCCACAACACTCGCTCCTGCTCTGCTTCACACTGCAGTAACGTTAATAGGGATGTAATGATAAATTGTTATATCGCATTAATAAAATGTGACTATATGTATCGTTGATGGAAACGATATGATTTGCAATATAGTTGTTTTATCCAAGGCTCAACTTGCTGTAGTAAGCCTATTTATACTACCTCATACTACCTTTATACTACAATTTATCCAGACACAAATTTACAAATGTACCTCAAATGTAAATTCTGTCATAATTCTCACCATAATGTCGTTTTTCGTTTAACTTCCAAACACAAATGAAGATATTTTTAATGAAACCCATTTTAAAGTCCATTACTATCAAACTTAAACGATGCAAAAAATAAAGTAATCAAGTGGTCTAATCCAAATCTTCTGAAATCTTCAAGTCTTCTGAATAGACACAATGGCTTTATGTGGTGAAAATATTTAAAGCTACACTGTGTGATAATTTCCCCCATCTAGTGGTGAAAAGGTATTTGACCAACCAGTGATTATTAGTTTCTGTTCCTCTCAATTCCGATTTTGTTTTAACTCCTACAGTGGCCAATTTAGTCCAAGATTAACATGGCATCCAGTTCAACCTCGTCCATGAGTGCCATCGAGTGTTAAAACGTGAAAGGCGAAGCTTGAATTTACGGGTATGTCCCTCTTTGGCTAATGTACTTTCAAGATGGAGGGGCAACATGGCGACCGGCATTCGAACCCCTCACCCGTATGTATTTTCAATGGTATATTATAAACTTACGAGAACACTTTATTACTTGAAAGAAGTGCATTACATCACATTACATACATTAATTAGCACATATTTTTGAAAGAACTAAGTGTTTTTAGCTAAGAATAAACTAAAAAAGTTACACAGTGTAGCTTTAACACAGTGAACATTCTGTAGTAAACACAGACGTTCAAATGATTGCGTGACGTGCGAAAACAACATGAGAGTGAGGTAAAATTCTTGGATGAGCAAATAATATACACATTTTGAGAGCGGCCATTTTGACACACTTTCTTGCGATTAGAACTGTGATTGATTGCATTGATCATCTGAAATGCATACACTGCTGAAATGACCCTCTTCAAAGTGAGAGCGCAAACATTATTTAAAGTGGCACTCCTCCAAAGTCAAAGTGCAAACACCATTTAAAGCTGCAATCCTTAGTGAAAGCGCAAACATAATTTAAATCACCAGATCACATTTAGTTTTAGTAGTATGATTATTCAAAGCAGTTTAGATGGTTCATTCTTATACTGCATTAATAGCAGGAACAGCAGGACATAGCGAGCATGAGCAATGCTGCCTGCATTTAAAGTGCGAGTAATTCGTGAGGGATTTTTGTTTTTTAATTTACAGAGTTTCAGTGACACTATTAATAATCTCATTACATAGAATCATACAATGACAAAACATAATGTTAAATATAATTAATAATAATGCAGTGGGGGAATATTTGTGGGTCCTGATAATAATACACAAATAATAATATAATAACAATAAAAAAGTACAAAATAAAAATAAAAACTTTATTTCGGCTTATCGGGATACATATTGTGTCGGGAGTTCAGTATCGAGATACATATTTAATCGTGACACGAGTGTATCGTTAAACCCCTAAACGTTAATAATCACTTCCATGAACATGATTTCTGAGTCCTATCCCGATTTTTTTCCTACCGGCTGTGAGGTGAAGACCACATGTCCCAAGATCTTTCCCAAAACTGACCTGATTGTCGCTTGTGCAGATTAATATTAAGATCTGTTTGATCTTTCTGAATTGTAGAAATTAACCAAATGATACAAGGATCAGTAGTTGTTTCTGCACTGAAAGTAAATCCAGACACGATTAAAATCAACGTTTGGGAAGCCAAATTTTCAGTATTTTTTGCACAAAATAATAAATCATGTCAATAAAACCCTAATTTTAGTGATTAGGATGTTATAATCTATGTACATAAAAGTGACATACACATTTTTATTTAAATATGGCAGCGATAAGGTACCGTAATGGTTTTATTTGGTGTATTCTTTGCTAACAATCTTTCATTCTTATCCCGAGGTTACCATTGTCAGCTGGATCTGCTCCAAATCCAGATCAGATGGTGGACCTGCACCTAGACATCAACGCAGCCCTAAATGTCAACAGATAACATGTCAACTAGACAACTCCTAGAGACGGATACCCTGTGAGGAACTTGCTAACAGCCATCAACACAGATCCTCTGTCCTCTGCACAGACCCCTAAGGCCATCTTCAACTCCATGTCGGCATGTTGTATCCTGATCTTCAAGCTGGTGGATCTAGATGAAATATTCTGAATTATTGCAATCCATAGTCTGACTTGTAATGCAGCCTGAATCATATTCACACCATGTTCGTTGGCCAGAGACAACTGGTCCCCCAACTCAGCCTGGTTTCTACCAAGGGTTTTTTCTTCTCCATTTCTGTCACCTGATGGATTTTGGGTTCCTTGCCACTGTCGCCTTAGGCTTGCTTAGTTTGGGACGCTTAATATTCTACAATAGGGGTGGGCTATATACTGGTAGATATGATTAACTGGTAGAAATGTATCAACTGCTACTGATTTTGGACCATCATCTCTATCGTAGTTACGTTGCTGTTCTGCTTGTGTGGTAATGAAATCTTATCATCTGCCTGCATTTTTAAGCATTATGGTTAAAAAACAAGGGATTTTAAACTGCTAAAGTGCAGTAAGCAGTGAAAGACACCTCATTTGACGACATGTGCACGCTGTCAGAGAGACTGTTTCTAAGCACAATTTTTTTGTATCATTGGCAGCAAGAATTACAAAATGTCTATGGTATTTCTAATGTCTATATAATATTGATTTAATTGCACTGATGCTATTGGAGGAGAACTGAACTGCGCTGGATCATGTTTTCTGCAAAGCTGCTTTATAGCAAATTGAACTGATTTCATAATTGATGAACCTTACACTGTTATTGAACAGAACTGAATCAACACTGACCTGACTTCAGCTGTGACACTATTTTCTTTTTAGGGCTGCTTTACTGCAGAATTTAACTCTGTTTGAATAATTAAATAATTATTTTCATGTTTATTCCTGTAAATCTGCTTTGAAACTTTATAAAGCATTAACAAAGAAAGGTAACTTGAATTGTGCAATGGCCTGATTGTGGACCAGATTTGGCAAACAGCATGTGGGCCACATGAGGATTGTGTAAAAGACCAACTGTGGCCCACATTAGGGTCAGTTCTGGTTTATATCGGCCAAAGCAAGGTATTAGATCTGGGCCAGAATTAAATTTAACGGTGAGCCATATGTGGGCCATTTCTGCTTCATGTGTTTTGTTCATGGCTGACATGTGGCATTGCTATTGCTTGATTGTGGCCCAAATCTGGGAAACAAAAGTGGACCACTCAAGTGCCATCATTTCACACGGTATGTGGGCCAGAGCAAGGTATTAGATATGGGCCAGACCTGGGCCAGAATTAAATTTAACTGTTAGCCAGATGTGGGCCATTTCTGCTTCATGTGTTTTGTTCATGGTTGACATGTGGCATTGCTATAGCTTGATTGTGGCCCAAATCTGGCAAACAAGAGCGGACCGCCCAAGTGCTATTATTCCATGTGGTATGTGGGCCAGAGCAAGGTATTAGATCTGGGCCGGATCTAATACCTACACATGAAGCAGAACTGGCCCACATCTGGGCAACAGTTGTGGGCCAATTCTGCTTCATGCGTTTTGTTCATAGCTGATATGTGGCATTGCTATGGCTTGATTGTGGCCCAAATCTGGCAAACAGGAGCGAACCGCCCAAGTGCCATCATTTCACACAGTATGTGGGCCAAAGCAAGATATTACATCTGGGCCGGATCTGGGCCAGAATTTAAATAAACTGTTGCCCAGATGTGGGCCATTTCTGCTTCATGCGTTTTGTTCATGGCTGACATGTGGCGTTGCTATGGCTTATTGTGGCCTAGATCTGGCAAACAGGAGTGGACCACCCAAGTGCCATCATTCCACGTGGTATGTGGGCCAAAGCAAGGTATTAAATCTGGGCCGGATCTGGGCCAGAATTCAAATGAACTGTTGCCCAGATGTGGGCCAGTTCTGCTTCATGCGTTTTGTTCATGGCTGACATGCGGCGTTGCTATGGCTTGATTGTGGCCTAAATCTGACAAACGGGAGTGGACCGCCCAAGTGCCCTCATTCCACGCGGGTAGTGGGCCAGATGAAAGTGTCAAGTGTGGGCCGGATCTGGGCCAGAGCAATTTTGCTATCTGGGCCAGATGTGGGCCAGTTCTGCTTCATGCGTTTTGTTCATGGCTGACATGCGGCGTTGCTATGGCTTGATTGTGGCCTAAATCTGACAAACGGGAGTGGACCACCCAAGTGCCATCATTCCACGCGGGTAGTGGGCCAGATGAAAGTGTCAAGTATGGGCCGGATCTGGGCCAGAGCAATTTTGCTATCTGGGCCAGATGTGGGCCAGTTCTGCTTCATGCGTTTTGTTCATGGCTGACATGCGGCGTTGCTATGGCTTGATTGCGGCCTAAATCTGGCAAACGTGAGCGGACCGCCCAAGTGCCATCATTCCACGCTGGTAGTGGGCCAGATGAAAGTGTAAAGTGTGGGCCGGATCTGGGCCATAGCAATTTTGCTATCTGGGCCAGATGTGGGCCAGTTCTGCTTCATGCGTTTTGTTCATGGCTGACATGCGGCGTTGTTATGGCTTGATTGTGGCCTAAATCTGACAAACGGGAGTGGACCGCCCAAGTGCCATCATTCCACGCGGGTAGTGGGCCAGATTAAAGTGTAAAGTGTGGGCCAGATCTGGGCCAGAGGAATTTTGCTATCTGGGCCAGATGTGGGCCAGTTCTGCTTCATGCGTTTTGTTCATGGCTGACATGCGGTGTTGTTATGGCTTGATTGTGGCCTAAATCTGACAAACGGGAGTGGACCGCCCAAGTGCCATCATTCCACGCGGGTAGTGGGCCAGATGAAAGTGTCAAGTGTGGGCCGGATCTGGGCCAGAGCAATTTTGCTATCTGGGCCAGATGTGGGCCAGTTCTACTTCATGCGTTTTGTTCATGGCTGACATGCGGCGTTGCTATGGCTTGATTGTGGCCTAAATCTGACAAACGGGAGTGGACCGCCCAAGTGCCATCATTCCACGCGGGTAGTGGGCCAGATGAAAGTGTCAAGTGTGGGCCGGATCTGGGCCAGAGCAATTTTGCTATCTGGGCCAGATGTGGGCCAGTTCTGCTTCATGCGTTTTGTTCATGGCTGACATGCGGCGTTGCTATGGCTTGATTGCGGCCTAAATCTGGCAAACGGGAGCGGACCGCCCAAGTGCCATCATTCCACGCGGGTAGTGGGCCAGAGGAAAGTGTAAAGTGTGGGCCGGATCTGGGCCAGAGCAATTTTGCTATCTGGGCCAGATGTGGGCCAGTTCTACTTCATGCGTTTTGTTCATGGCTGACATGCGGCGTTGCTATGGCTTGATTGCGGCCTAAATCTGGCAAACGGGAGCGGACCGCCCAAGTGCCATCATTCCACGCGGGTAGTGGGCCAGATGAAAGTGTAAAGTGTGGGCCGGATCTGGGCCAGAGCAATTTTGCTATCTGGGAAGGCATGAAGAGTAATGGGGCCCCGTGGGCTCGTAGGAACCTTGGGGATGTAACCTTGCCTGGGGTGAAGGAAAGCCTTCACCATGCCAGGCGCAAACTCTAAACATGAGGGCCCTACCGACAAGGACTGAATGTCACCTATCCTTTTAAGGGATGAGATGGCCAGCAGAAACATAGTCTTTAGGGTGAGGAACTTTTCTGGAACTTCCTCTAAGGGTTCAAACGGAGGCTCAGACAAGCCCCGTAAAAAAATGGCCAAATCCCAGGTCGGGACCCTCGAATGCACCACCGGCCTCAACCTTAAAGTACCACGGAGGAAACGTGTAACTAGAGGGTGTCTTCCCAAAGACACTCCACCCAAGGAGCATGGAAAGCAGCTAAGGCCGCCACGTACACCTTTATTGTGGAGGGGGTCAACCCTACCGAGAACCTCGCCTGCAGGAACTCCAGCACTGTACCAACGGGGCAGTTAACTGGGTCCAACTGGCATACTCTGCACCATGCTGAGAACAGTCTCCATTTCAGAGAATACAGTTTCCTCGTGGACGGAGCTCTGGAGTGAAGGATGGTATCTACGACCTCAGCCGAGAGACCCTCCTCTATGAGCCTGGCCCCCTCAGAGGCCAGGCCCACAGTTTCCATAACTCTGGGTGAGGATGCAGGAATTTCCCGCACGCCTGAGAGAGGAGATCCCTCCTGGTCGGAATCTCCAGCGGAGAGCCTTCCAGGAGAGATATTAGGTCCGAAAACCATATTATGGTCGGCCAGTATGGAGCCACTAGAAGTACCTGGGCCCTGTCCCGGCGTACCCTCTCCAGAACTCCTGGAAGCAGGACAATCGGGGGAAATGAGTACAGGGGTAGTCTCAGCCACTCCTGTACCATGGTGTCCAACCCCAGTAGGGCTAGATGTGACAGAGAGAACAACTGAGGACAGTGAGAATTCTCTGCCGAAGCAAACAGGTCTATCTCTGCTTTCCCGAATCTTTGCCATAGGAGCTCCACCACCTCGGGGTGGAGTCTCCATTCCCCGGGCCTCGGCCCCTGCCTCGACAGGATGTCTGCTTCCTGATTTAGGACCCCTGGGATATAAACTGCCCTGATGGACAGCAGGTTTCCTTGGGCCCACAGGAGGATCTGACGTGCCAGTTTGTATAAAGGACGGGACCTCAGACCCCCCTGATGATTTATATAGGCGACCACCGATGTGTTGTCTGTCCTGACTAATACATGATGGCCCCTGAGGTCGGGCAGAAACTCAGTGCAAGAAACACAGCGAGCATCTCTAGCCGATTTATGTGCCATAGCCGCTGGTGTTCCTGCCATAGACCCTGGGATGAACGGCCACTCATGGTCGCACCCCACCCCGTGATGGAAGCATCTGTCGTTAGCGTTACGTGACGAACATGAGCTCCCAGCACGGGTCCCTGGGACAGAAACCCAGGATTTTTCCACATGAGCAGAGCACGAAGGCATTGCCGCGTGACTTTGATCGTGCGGGGTGGATTTCCTCTCGGGGAGAACCCTTTCATTCTGAGCCACCACTGTAGTGGCCTCATGTTCAGCAGGCCAAAAGGTATCATGTTGGACGCAGCTGCCATGAGACCTAACACTTTCTGGAGCTGTTTTACAGTGACGGCACAGTCTAGCTTCGATTCTTTGACTGCTGCCAGGATCGATGCTATGCGTGTTGGCGATAATTGCACCCGCATAATTACCGAATCCCAGTTCACACCTAAAAAAGTGGTTCTCTGAGCCGTAGAAAGCACACTCTTCTTGGCGTTTAGCCTCAACCCCAATTTCGACATGTGTGCAAGAACAGCATCTCGATGCTGAACCGCCATCTGCTCGGTGTGAGCTAAGATCAACCAGTCGTCGATGTAATTGAGTATGTGGATGCCCTGCAGACGCAACGGCGCCAGACCTGCATCCACACACTTGGTGAATGTGCGGGGTGACAGTGCTAGACCGAAGGGAAGTACTCGATATTGGTATAAATCTTTCATTGAGCTTACTTTACCTCTTTCTGCCGGCTTCAGCTCTCTCGGTGGGCTAGTCGATATTTAATCTGGCCACCGCTCTCGTGAGCACCTCAACTAGCTCCTCACTAGCAGGGGACTGAAGTGGTGAGTCTTCAGTCGCGATGCTCTCAATGTCCACCTCCTCAGAGCTGGATAGTTGGAGCACCGGCGCCTCGCTCGGGGGGGAAGAAACCGCAGGGCGGGCTTCCAAGCCCCGAGACGAGGCACTGGACGGTGCAGGTGAGGGCTGAGATAAGGCAGAGCCCGTCTCAAACCCCTCTGCAAGGTCCAATTGTGAACCCCACGACTGAAGCCTCCGCTCTGCCTCGGCAGCAGAAGAGTTCCCTGCGGGAGCGCAGCATTCTCAGGGGAAGCTGTTTACAGTGCTCGCAAGCAGCCCCCTCGAGGGCGGGTGTATCCCCACCCGTGATGTAGCGTGGGCAGGGATGAACACACCTCTTAAACTGCTTATTTTCACTCGCCATGATCTCTATTTTCTCTTTTTTTGTAAATATATTGACAATATTTAACAAAGGGGGGGAAAATTCTCTCTAATGACAGACAAAAACACCAAATAGACAGACAGGTTCACACAGATCGCTTACTGAGTCTTTTTGCTTACTGAGTCTAACCATGAGTCTTTTTTCGAGGTGATGAGGGCGGGGAGTACTCACATTGATGTTTGACTTTGAAAAGAATGCGTGCTCTGTGAAACAACAGATTTGTTATAATGGACATTTACACTTGTCTGTATGACCAACATCGACCGAGTTATTTGAGTCTCTTTCACACTAATAAGAAAAAAGTGAGGTGAAGTTGCCAGCGACTTTGCCGACCCCTGGGATTTAGCCGCTATATCACTAAAAGTTATACAGTGTAACTTTAAGCTGACAATTCACAGAAAATTCAGTGTGAAAGCATCTTATTTTTTTAATACTAGGAACTGCAAGAACTAGGAGGGCTAAAAAGCATCTCTGTGCGGCTTCCTGATTGGCCAGTTAGTGATGACACGGTGCTTCACTTGGCAACCGCTGAAGCTCTAGCAACAGGTTGGTCTAGTTAGCAGAATTATGATGATGTTGGTTCTGAAATATAACAAATATGATAATTCGTTTTTACCTTGCAGGAAAAGAAGGTGAGGAGCTACTGCACGAGGTTGCATTACACTATGTGGAGGGAATGAACGACATGGAAGGGAGGAAGCCAGGACCATCAAGCATTCTGGGTATGTAACAATACAGGGCTTTAAAAAAAAATTTTTTTTTTCATTACTACAGATGTGGATGACAGGCAGCATGATGAGAAATTGTGGCATCAGAACATAACACCCTTGCCTAGCCATCCCAAGCACCCTGCATGTAGTCACTTCAAGACGGGAAGGAAATATCAGGCTGTGCAGTTGGAGTAGCGAGTAATTGAGAGCATGCACTCCTCTTGCAATAATATGCAAGAAAGCAGCAATTCTGTCATCGCTTATTATGCATAAACAATCACATATGGAGACCTTATCAGACAAATTTAATGGCACCTCGTGCGCGCGTGAGGCAAATCAGCCCGTGCTGCTCGTAGCAGGAACAGACGCGGTGTGACGCGGGGCAGAGGGTCTATTATGCATAGTCTATCGCAAGCTGATGGGAATAATGGCTTTGAGTACTTGGCCAATGAGGATGAGGATGAGTACCAAAGTTGGATTATGCCATTTGATCAGCCAAATGGATATCTGGGGGAAAGAGAACTGTCCAATGCCAATTCGCCCCTAGATTTTCTGTCACTCTTTCTCTCTGATGATTTCTGGAATTCATCACTTGTAAATGAGACAAATCGCTACGCCCATCAGTTTTTAGCCTCCCATCAACTACAGCCACACTCCAGATTTCATAAATGGTCTGATGTAACTGTCAGTGAAATGAAAGCCTTCTTTTCTCTGCATTTGAGTATGGGTCTGGTAGAGAAGTCAGAGTTGGAGGATTATTGGGCCGAATATTGGCCAACAGCAACACCTGGTTTTGGCAAGGTGATGTCCAGGAATAGATTTGAAATGATTTTGTCTTTCCTTCACTTCACCAATAATGAGGAGTGTGTTGACAGGGGTCAGCCAGGGTATGACAGGCTATTCAAAATCCGCCCAATCATCAATTTGGTCATCCCCCGGTTTTCAGCGATGTATGGTCCATCTAAACAGCTGTCATTGGATGAAATGACCATTGCATTCAAAGGCAAATCAACCCTGAAAATGTACAACCATAGACAAATATGGCTACAAAGTATTTGTTCTAAGTGAAGCCAAGTCAGGTTATGTGCTACAGTGGTCCATGTACACTGGACAAAGTAGGGGTAATGCATGTGATTTCGGTGCTACACACCTTATTGTCCGTGAGCTGATGGCCCCGTACACAGGGAAAGGGCATGAGGTGTACATGGACAGCTATTACACCTCGCCAGCCATAGCAGATGAGCTGGCAAACAATGATTCGGGTTTGTGTGGGCTGTCAGCAGTAAGAGGAAGCAGTAAGAGGAAGGGGATGCCAAAGGGCCTCACCCGCGAACAGTTACATTTGAGCAAGGGAGGTGACCCAGTTTTCATGAGGAAGGGGAAAATGCTAGCTTGTGCATGGCATGATACAAAGCGCCTCACAATGCTGTCTACACTGCATTCCAGCACATGTGTCAGAAAGCACATTAGGACCAAACACACTGGAGATAAATATAGGGAGATAAATAGGCCTCTTTGTGTTGATGACTACAATTCATTCATGGGGGGTGTCGACACAGCAGACCAGAGAATGAAGACCTACCTATTTCCCCATAGGTCAAGGAAGTGGTACATTAGGATTTTCAATGCCATTCTCAGTGTAAGCA
Source organism: Pseudorasbora parva (assembly GCF_024679245.1). Taxonomy (NCBI): domain Eukaryota; kingdom Metazoa; phylum Chordata; class Actinopteri; order Cypriniformes; family Gobionidae; genus Pseudorasbora; species Pseudorasbora parva. Next base: position 17,202,135 of record NC_090192.1, read on the forward strand.
TGGTGAATGCCCACATCATTTACTGCCGCTGCACTGCTGCTCCTCACAAGACCCTGAAAGTCTTTGTGCAGGATGTCATCACTGCTTTACTGGAAGGCTTCCAGGAAAGAGAGCAACAAAGGCCAAAAGTCATCCTCACTGGGAGACATGCCACAGAGACTCACTGAGCGCCACTTTATCTGCCAGGCTGATGCTTACCCAGATTGTGTAGTTTGTTCTGATCGGACACGCCCTAAAGGCCGCCGTCAGACAAAATACATGTGCAGGCAGTGTGGGGTGGGTCTTTGTGTTGTGCCTTGCAATGAGAGGTACCACACCATGAAACACTCCAAGAAATGTCACCTGGATGGATAGGCAGTCATTGTCTCAACAGCAAATGGCCTGCTATAAATTGTTTTCTTTTCTTTTTTTGTCTGCCATTTATTAGTAATGATTTACAATTCTTATTTACTATTTCCCAGACCATTTAGTAGTATACAATATTTCTTTTTTGTGTGTTCATGTCCTTCTTATGTGTGTGTCTTTGTCAGCTAAAACAAACAAACAAACAAACAAAAAACATCAACAAAAACCAAAAAAAAAAAAAAAAAAAATCCTAACATCTCACTCATGATCTGTGCCTTGCCGTGGCGAGTGAGCTTTTGAACTAAACAGGTCTCGTCTACTTGTGTTTGTGTGTCATATGTATATATATGTATATTACATAATATATATGTATATTATTATACATGTAATCAGAGTGCCTACTGTATGTAGTAAATGGAAAATCTCTACAGCAAAAGGCAAACCGCTACATTCATTCGGTTTGTTTCTACCATTTATTAGTAATGATTTACACAGTTTGTTTACTGTTTACTATATACCTGAACATTCAGTATTGTGCAATATAGCACACAGAAGGTGAGGGACATTTTGGGGGAAAAGAAGGGCTGCATTTTATCATGTAAACGTGACTTTTTATGAAAATTCTATAATCCAAGATGGCCACCACCATATGACGTCATAATATGCAAATTAGATGGGAAAATGTAATCCCTACATACACTTTGGGTCATCCTTAACATTTCTCTAATTGACAGAAAGTCTCTATCTTTTATCACTTTTAAGATATAGCCTTTTGAAATTAAGATGTCAAAATTGAACATTTTAGGAAAAAACCTCTGGCGCCTAAAGGGTTAAAGAGATGGTATTCATTCCTCCTGGGGTGGTGCCGCTCTTCTCTCTAGTAATATGACACAGTCTTAGAACAAGTTGTGGCTTCTCAATTAAGAGCTCACCTGACTGTTAACAGACTATTTGAGCCCCTTCAGTCTGGCTTCTGGAAATTGCACAGTGCTGAAACAGCACTGGTAAGGGTTTTAAATGATTCTATTTAAAACCCTTACCAGTGTAGCAGATCTATTTTGTTTCTACTTGATCTCAGTGCGGCATTCGATACCATTGTTTATTGTACTTTACTCTCACGTCTTGAGCATGTCTTTGGTGTTTCTGAGATTGCTTTAAACTGGTTCAAGTGTTATCTCTCTGACCGTAACACAATTTGTTGTATTGGGGGGTTCAAGATCTGAAGTTGGTGTGGTGAAATCAGGTGTTCCTCAAGGATCAATACTTGGTCCATTACTGTTTATTAGGGCCCAAGCCCTAAAAGGGCGCAGAGCCATATTGTTCTTCTAAGGATAATTTGTTATTATTATTAGGGCCCAAGCCCTGAAAGGGCGCAGAGCCCTATTGTTCTTCTAAGGATTATTATTAGGGCCCAAGCCCTGAAAGGGCGCAGAGCCCTATTGTTCTTCTAAGGATTATTAGGGCCCAAGCCCTGAAAGGTCGTAGAGCCCTATTGTTCTTCTAAGGATTATTATTAGGGCCCAAGCCCTGAAAGGGTGCAGAGCCCTATTGTTCTTCTAAGGATTATTATTAGGGCCCAAGCCCTGAAAGGGCGCAGAGCCCTATTGTTCTTCTAAGGATTATTATTATTAGGGCCCAAGCCCTGAAAGGGCGCAGAGCCCTATTGTTCTTCTAAGGATTATTAGGGCCCAAGCCCTGAAAGGGCGCAGAGCCCTATTGTTCTTCTAAGGACAATTTAGCTTTTTCGACTATTCGGGCACTTTCGGGGCCCTTAGCATGCTCGAAAACTCTTGAAACTTTGCACACACATCGGAATCTGCGGCCATCAGGGCCGGACCAAAGCTGGTACCTGGGCAGGGGGGGCTCGACAGCGCCCCCTAAAGTGGGGTCTGAAAACATGGTCTATAAATCAAACACACTTGCACGTACATGTACGAAACTCGGTACACATATAGATCTCATTGGGCCAAACAACTTTCGTGCTCTAAGTTATGCGTCAGCCCAACAGGAAGTGAGCTATTATGGGTTGTTCGGAAAACACATGCTCTGGAATTTAACATACTCCTCCTAGACAATTCACCCGATCAGCACCAAACTCGGTCAGCATGAAGTCAACATATTGAGGATGCTAAATTGCGAGCAACTTTTTGATATCTCAAACGGTTAGGCTGTGGCGAGGAGACAAATTTATGTCAAGAAAGGGAAAACAGGAAGTGCGTTATAACTTCTGCATTCATTAATTCATTTTGATTAAACTTCAGCTGTGTGTTCGTTGTAAGAGGCCGATCACATGGATATGACTTTTGTGAGTCAAAGTTATAGTGCCACCAACTGGCAGCAGGAAGTGTGTCACTTTCAAAATGCTTTGATATCACCATCTTATTTTTACCCGATTTACTTCAAACTTCATCAATATAATGTCAAAACATAGCAGATATAAAGCTGGTAAGCACTTCCTGATATTGTATATACTGTTGCCACGGCAACACATCAAACTATAACATTCTTTTTCGCTGCTTTTGAGACTCTTAAAATGCTTCAAATTACATGAAACTCAACACACACATCAGACATGCTGTCCAGTAGATAAGGGCAAAGACTTAAAAACGGGCATGGTGGAGGAGCTCAGTAGCGCCATCTTTTGACAAAAGTAAAGCAATCTTTTGTCAAAAGTGGGGGGGGGGGGGTTAGTTTTATCTTCAGTCACCAAACTCTCTATATATATTGTTCTCTTTGAGCCGAACAACTTTCTTATTTACAGTCATTAGCTCCGACAGAACAGGTACTCAGATATTTAGGGCTTAAGGTGTGAGGACCTTATTGTAATTGCTCAAACCATCATTTTTCTACATTACATTTTTGAGGGCCTAAACACGCATGAAAACTCATGAAACTTTGCACACACATCAGAAGTGGTGAAAACATACATCTGATATGGGTTTCAGAATTAGGTGTGGCAAAATGGTTCGATAGCGCCACATACAAAATTTAAATTAAGCGTCATTTGCGCTACGTTTCATGTATGAGTATGAAAATTCGGTAGACGCATTCAATAGCCCAATACCTACAAAAAAGACCCAAGGCGCCAAATCTGAAAAACCAACAGGAACTGAGATATTTTGAATTTTCTTTGGTAAATTGGTGCAGTTTTTGCCATTGCCAGACGTTGTACTTTAACAAACTCCTCCTAGAGATTGAATCATATCAACATTGTATTTGCACAGCCTATTCTAAAGGCCTTTGTGATGTTAAATTGGGAAGATCTTGAGTTTTCCCTGAAGGGTGTGTCCGTGGCGGCCTCACAAATGTTGATGTTTCGCCATGACAAAGGAATTTGTTGTACCCCAAGCATACAATGTCCGATCTGCCTCAAAATTCACATGTTTGACAAGAGTCCTGGCCTGAAGACATCTTCATTCCAATATTCAGTCAAAGTTATAGCGCCACCAACTGGCAGCAGGATGTGTGTCACTTTTTGAATTTTTTTTGAATCACTGTCTTACTTTCACCCGATTTACTTCAAACTTCATCAGTATAATGCGAAAACATGACAGATATAGACATACGAATGGATTCCTGATATTTTATATACTGTTGCTATGGCAGTGTCAGTTTAATTATCTTTTTGGGTGTTTTTGAGACTTAGCATGCTTGAAATTGTGTGTGTGTGTGTGTGTGTGTGTGTGTGTGTGTGTGTGTGTGTGTGTGTGTGTGTGTGTGTGTGTGTGTGTGTGTGTGTGTTTTCTATACATGGGCTTTACAGAAGGTCATTTGCTTTTCTTGAAAAGACTAATATTTAATATTTAATATTAAAATCATTGCTGCAGTTTCTGTGATTTGGCTCCAATTGGTCATTTTGTAATTAAAATGTTTTATTGGATGCTACAAATATTGAAATGAAAGCATGCTTAATTGCATAAGATTGTAAATAGTTAAGGTAGGTCAAAAACACATGAAGAGAAGTGTTTGGTTAATACAATATCACCATTCGGACGGTATTCTGGGCTCATTTGAAATTTATGTGACATCATCTGACATGAAATTGTTTAATTGAATTTAATTGATCTCATAGATGTGACTGTTGGGGTTCGTAGTCATAGCAGCACCAACTGCTGCAGTTAATGTGGTGAATCCAACTTCATTTGTAGGGCACTAACAATATAGTTTTATATAATTAGTATAAGTTATCTGGGTATCACCAGACCAAGCTCAATTTAAGATTGATCAATGAGAATTATTTGAATGACTCTGTATGCAATTGGATAGTCAACTAAACAGACTACTAAACTCGCCAATAGCGTGCCAAGGGGGGTGGGGGGTGGGTGGGGGGGTAAGTTAGTCTGTGATTTGTTCCCGCAAAAGTGTAACAGAAGCAGTAGAAATGAATGTACGGGTTTTCAGACTGTGTTGCAGGGCGAAGTCAAATCGCTGGCAGATGAGGCTGGGTTTACCCAGTCAGTCTAAGTCAATTTTATAATAAAGTTTATAATAAACTTCCATAAAATTTAGACGCGCATCTTACTCTTACCTAACACTAATATTAAAATCATTGCTGCAGTTTCTGTGATTTGGCTCCAATTGGTCATTTTGTAATTTGGGCCCAAGCCCTGAAAGGGCGAAGAGCCCTATTGTTCTTCTAAGGATTATTTTTTAGGGCCCAAGCCCTGAAAGGGCGCAGAGCCCTATTGTTCTTCTAAGGATTATTATTAGGGCCCAAGCCCTGAAAGGGCGCAGAGCCCTATTGTTCTTCTAAGGACAATTTAGCTTTTTCGACTATTCGGGCACTTTCGGGGCCCTTATCATGCTCGAAAACTCTTGAAACTTTGCACACACATCGGAATCTGCGGCCATCAGGGCCGGGCTGAGGCTGGTACCTGGGCGTGGCAGGGGGGCTCGACAGCGCCCCCTAAAGTGGGGTCTGAAAACATGGTCTATAAATCAAACACACTTGCACGCACATGTATGAAACTCGGTACACATATAGAGCTCATGGGGCCGAACAACTTTCGTGCTCTAAGTTATGTGTCAGCCCAACAGAAAGTGTTATGGGTTGTTCGGAAAACGCAAGCTCTGGAATTTGCGATACTCCTCCTAGACGATTCACCCGATCAGCACCAAACTCGGTCAGCATGAAGTCAAGACACTGAGGATGCTAAATTGCGAGCAACTTTTTGATATCTCAAACGGTTAGGCTGTGGCAAGGAGACGAATTTATGGCGAGAAAAGGGAAACAGGAAGTGTGTTATAACTTCTGCATTCATTAATTCATTTTGATGAAACTTCAGCAGTGTGTTCGTTGTAAGAGGCTGATCACATGGATATGACTTTTGTGAGTCAAAGTTATAGCGCCACCAACTGGCAGCAGGAAGTGTGTCACTTTCAAAATGCTTTGAAATCACCATCTTATTTTTACCCGATTTACTTCAAACTTCATCAGTATAATGTCAAAACATAGCAGATATAAAGCTGGTAAGCACTTCCTGATATTGTATATACTGTTGCCACGGCAACACATCAAACTATAACATTCTTTTTCGCTCCTTTTGAGATTCTTAAAATGCTTCAAATTACATGAAACTCAACACACACATCAGACATGCTGTCCAGTAGATATGGGCAAAGACTTAAAAACGGGCATGGTGGAGGAGCTCAGTAGCGCCATCTTTTAACAAAAGTAATGCAATCTTTTGTCAAAAGTGGGGGGGTTAGTTTTATCTTCAGTCACCAAACTCTGTATATATATTGTTCTCTTTGAGCCGAACAACTTTCTAATTTACAGTCATTAGCTCCGACGAACATGAACTCAGATATTTAAGGCTTAAGGTGTGAGGACCTTATTGTAATTGCTAAAACCATCATTTTTCTTTTCCCAAATTAATTACATTTTTGATGGCCTAAACACGCATGAAAACTCATGAAACTTTGCACACGCATCAGAAGTGGTGAAAACATACATCTGATTTGGGTTTCAGAATTAGGTGTGGCAAAATGGTTCGATAGCGCCACCTACAAAATTTAAATTAAGCATCATTCGCGCTACCTTTCATGTATGAGTATGAAAATTCAGTAGACGCATTCAGCAGCCCAATACCTACAAAAAAGACCCAAGGCGCCAAATCTGAAAAACCAACAGGAAGTAAGATATTTTGAATTTTCTTTGGAAAATTGGTGCAGTTTTTGCCATTGCCAGACGTTGTATTTTAACAAACTCCTCCTAGAGATTTAATCATATCAACATCGTATTTGCACAGTCTAATCTAAAGACCTTTGTTGTGTTAAATTGGGAAGATCTTGAGTTTTCCCTGAAGGGTGTGTCTGTGGTGGCCTCACAAATGTTGATGTTTCGCCATGACACAGGAATTTGTTGTACCTCAGGCATACAATGTCCGATCTGCCTCAAACTTCACATGTTTGACAAGAGTCCTGGCCTGAAGACATCTACATTCCAATATTCAGTCAAAGTTATAGCGCCACCAACTGGCAGCAGGATGTGTGTCACTTTTTGAAAAAAAATTAAATCACTGTCTTACTTTCACCCGATTTACTTCAAACTTCATCAGTATAATGTGAAAACATGACAGATATAGACATACGAATGGATTCCTGATATTTTATAAACTGTTGCTATGGCAAAGTGTCATTTTAATTATTTTTTTGGGCGTTTTTGAGACTTAGCATGCTTGAAATTGTGTGTGTGTGTTTGTGTTTGTGTGTGTGTGTGTGTGTGTGTGTGTGTGTGTGTGTGTGTGTGTGTGTGTGCGCGTGCGCGTATTTTCTATACATGGGCTTTACAGAAGGTCATTCTGTTTTTGAAAAGACACATGTCTTAAAATTAATTATTTACTGATAAAAATCAAATTGATTTAAAAAGTAAATTTCACATGATTTTCTAGTTTATAAGTTGTCTGGGTATCACCAGACCAAGCTCAATTTAAGATTGATCAATGAGCATTATTTGAATGACTCTGTATGCAATTGGATAGTCAACTAAACAGACTACTAAACTCGCCAATAGTGTGCCAGGTGAATAAGTTAGTCTGTGATTTGTTCCCGCAAAAGTGTAACAGAAGCAGTAGAAATGAATGTACAGGTTTTCAGACTGTGTTGCAGGGCGAAGTCAGGCTGGGTTTACCCAGTCAGTCTAAGTAAATTTTATAATAAAGTAATACAATATCACCATTCGGACGGTATTCTGCGCTCATTTAAAATTGATGTGACATCATCTGACATGAAACTGATTCATTAAATTGAATTGATCTCATAGATGTGACTGTTGTGGTTCGTAGTCATAGCAGCACCAACTGCTGCAGTTAATGTGGTGAATCCATTTTCATTTGTAGGGCACTAACAATATAGTTTTATATAATTCGTTTAACAATTGTGTTAATACAATAAAAAGACCATGAATTAAATACTGGCCTTCTGGACTTACAAAATTTTGAGCTGCAAAAGATAACTTTGCACATATTTGAAAATTACCTATTATATCATATTACATTAGAATTCATCTATATTTAAATTACATCATGGGTGTGGCTTGTGGTCATAGCGGCACCAGATGCTGCGGTAAATGTGGCATATTTGAGCGATTTTAAAATACTCTCCTGTTTAAATGCATATTGCCTGTCTTGCACAATTTGCCTGAAGCCACTGGGGTGGTGGTGCCACCGGCTTGGGCCCGTCATCGCTGCTCGCAGCTTTAATTATTATTATTATTTTATTTTATTTTTTTTACCGACTATTTGGGCATTTTTGGGGTCCTTCCATGCTCGAAATCTCTTGAAACTTTGCACACGCATCAGAATGCGCGGCCATCAGGGCCGGGCTGAAGATGGTACCCGGGCGTGGCAGGGGGGCTCGACAGCGCCCCCTTGAATGCGAGATTTAACTTGGTCCATTATTAAAAAAACGCTTGCACGTATATATATGAAACTCGGTACACATATAGAGCTCATTGGGCTAAACAACGATAGTGCTCATAGTTGTACGTCAGCCAAACAGGAAGTGAGCTATTATGGCTTGTTTGAAAACGCATGCTGTGGAATTTGCGATACTCCTCCTAGACGATTCACCCGATCAGCACCAAACTCGGTCATCATGAAGTCAAGACACTGAGGATGCTAAATTGCGAGCAACTTTTTGATATCTCAAACGGTTTGGCCGTAGCGAAGAGACGAATTTATGGCGAGAAAAGGCAAACAGGAAGTGTGTTATAACTTTTGCATACATTAATTCATTTTGATGAAACTTCAGCTGTGTGTTCGTTGTAAGAGGACGATCACATGGATATGACTTTTGTGAGTCAAAGTTATAGCGCCACCAACTGGCAGCAGGAAGTGTGTCACTTTCAAATTTGCTTTAAATCCCCATCTTATTTTCACCCGATTTACATCAAACTTCATCAGTATAATCTCAAAACATGGCAGATATAGATATATGAATGGATTCCTGATTCTTGAAATACTGTTGTCATGGCAATGTGTCAAAGTCTTATAATCTTTTTTGGTGTTTTTGAGACTCTTCACATGCTTGAAATTGCATGAAACTCAACACACACATCAGACATGCTGTCCAGAAGATGCAAGCAAAGATTCAGAAACGGGCGTGGTAGAGGGGCTCAGTAGCGCCATCTTTTGTCCAAAGCGGGGGGTTAGTTTTATCTACATTCACCAAACTCGGTATATATATTGTACATTTTGAGCCGGACAACTTTCTAATTTACAGTCATTAGCTCTGACCAACAGGAAGTCAGATAATTTGGTTGGAAGATAACAAGAAGTCGAAAACGAGCTCTGAGTTTTTACCTTCTCCTCAAAAGCGATTCATTCAATCTCCTCCAAACTCGGACAACATAAAGTAAATATACAGAAGATGCTAAAATGTGAACGGTTATTGGATATCTCAAACGGTTTTCCCTTAGCAAAAGCCTAAAAAAGACAAAATAAGCACACAAGTGCCTGGTTCATAAATAAGGCTATACTCCCACCTGCTGGTTATTCTATATAGCACACCGTTTTTTTTTTTTTTTTTTCAACACTTATGCTCTCACTTAAATGACCAGTAGACGGCAATATTGTATAAGTTTTCAAGCAAAAAAACTTGCCTCTGTGTGTGTGTGAGAATGGTTTTCTAGCCTGCTGGGGACTTAAACCTGAATGCACACAGACTCATGGGGACTTCCCAATGGGTACAAAAGCTTATAAATCAGACAGAATGAGTTCTTTTGAAAATGTGAAAATGCAGAAAGTTTTGTGTGATGGGTAGGTTTTGGGGTAGGAGCAGTGTAGGAGGACAGAATATGGTTTGTACAGCATAAAAACCATTATGTCTATGGTGAGTCCCCAAACAGATAGTGAACCAGACATGAGTGTGTGTGTGTGTGTGTGTGTGTGTGGGGGGGGGGGGGGGGGGGGTGGAGTGGATGGGCTGAACTGATAAGAGTTGCCTGCAGCATACTTTAGCATTACTAGTGTGTGTGCGTGTGTGTGTGTGTGTGTGTGTGTGTGTGTGTGTTCTTTTTTCTAGCCTGGTGGGGACTTCAACCTGAATGCACACAGACTCATGGGGACACGTGTCACTGATTTCTACAGTGTGTGTGTGTGTGTGTGTGTGTGTGTGTGTGTGTGTGTGTGTGTGTGTGTGTGTGTATGTGAGAGCCACTCTTCTGTCTAAAAAGATTACCTCTCAATGCTGTGCTTTGGCCTGCATTAAAGGATTAAACATATTATTCTGGGTTTGAATAAAAAAATTAATGTATAAAACCAGTTTTTTTGTAGGGCATTGACAATATTGTTTTATATAATTAGTTAAATAATTGTGTTAATACAAATAATTATTAATAAAAATATATAAATATAAAAAAACATTACTAACAAAAGAAAAAACACATTTAATTGTCTTTAAAAAGAAAAGGGAAAAAAGTAGTGTGTGTAACTTAAAAAAATGAGAAGATTAATGCCTTTTGTTTAAGGACAAAAATGAGAACCAATGAGCTACCGGCATATAGAATAACCAGAAGGTGGAGGTGTAGCCTTATTTAGTAACCAGGTTGGATATGTCCTAGGGAACACTGTTTTGAAGATTAAACTATTTTTGTTATTGCAAAACAGTGTTTTCAGACAGTGAAATAAAAACAATGATCTCTCACTGTTTAGATTTTGTCTGTCATTCCCCTCCCCCCTCACTCTCCCTCTCTCAGGATCACTCTATGTGTGTGTGTGTGTGGAGGGGGTCTCTCTCCCTCTCTCAGGATCACTCTATGTGTGTGTGTGGAGGGGGTCTCTCTCCCTCTCTCAGGATCACTCTGTGTGTGTGTGTGGAGGGGGTCTCTCTCCCTCTCTCAGGATCACTCTATGTGTGTGTGTGTGGAGGGGGTCTCTCTCCCTCTCTCAGGATCACTCTATGTGTGTGTGTGGAGGGGGTCTCTCTCCCTCTCTCAGGATCACTCTATGTGTGTGTGTGGAGGGGGTCTCTCTCCCTCTCTCAGGATCACTCTATGTGTGTGTGTGTGTGGAGGGGGTCTCTCTCCCTCTCTCAGGATCACACTGTGTGTGTGGGTGTGTGTGGAGTGTGTGTCTCTTGTGATGCTTATCACTGCTCCAACAATCTCTTGTGATGCTTTGCTGTGCTCCAACGATCTTTTGTGATGCTTCTCTGTGCTCCAACGTTCTACTGAGATGCTTCTCAGTGCTTCAACGATCTACTGTGATGCTTCTCAGTGCTTCAACGATCTCTTGTGATGCTTATCACTGCTCCAACGATCTCTTGTGATGCTTCTCAGTGCTCCAACGATCTACTGTGATGCTTCTCAGTGCTCCAACGATCTACTGTGATGCTTCTCAGTGCTCCAACGATCTACTGTAATGCTTATCAGTACTCCAATGATCTCTAGTGATGTTTCTATGATGCGATCATGTCAGCGCACTTCCTTATATACCCACGTGGGTAGGTGGAGTAAAACTATTTTAAAAATATTTCATGGTTGTGTTTTCCCGGCCCACGCGAAGCTGTTGCCATGTAGATGGGATTCGAAGTGCATTGGGGGTTTCTTTTTTGTTTGAAATTGGTGTTGTTTAAATGACACCAAATTAAATAACTGATTAGTTTTTACAACAGAAATTCATCAAAAAACCTTTCCTCAAAAACAAAATATTTTTTCCTATAATCACTGTAAAGCCGATTTGAAACAATCTGTGTTGTAAAACGGGCTATATAAATGAAGGTGACTTGATGCTTATCACTGCTCCAACGATCTCTTGTGATGCTTCTCAGTGCTCCAACGATCTACTGTGATGCTTCTCAGTGCTCCAACGATCTACTGTGATGCTTCTCAGTGCTCCAACGATCTACTGTAATGCTTATCAGTACTCCAATGATCTCTAGTGATGTTTCTATGATGCGATCATGTCAGCGCACTTCCTTATATACCCACGTGGGTAGGTGGAGTAAAACTATTTTAAAAATATTTCATGGTTGTGTTTTCCCGGCCCACGCGAAGCTGTTGCCATGTAGATGGGATTCGAAGTGCATTGGGGGTTTCTTTTTTGTTTGAAATTGGTGTTGTTTAAATGACACCAAATTAAATAACTGATTAGTTTTTACAACAGAAATTCATCAAAAAACCTTTCCTCAAAAACAAAATATTTTTTCCTATAATCACTGTAAAGCCGATTTGAAACAATCTGTGTTGTAAAACGGGCTATATAAATGAAGGTGACTTGACTTGACTTTAAATATTAAACTGTAAGACTATCGTGACTATCCCTACTTGTATCTCTCAAAGTAGATTGAGATGGTGACCCCTTGTAAATCTTTAGCGACCCCCGGGTTGGGAAACACTGCCCTGTAGCAAGCATCAAAGAAGCAATATTTTATGTTTGATGACAATTTTCCTCAGTTCAAATGGGTACAGCAACAATGAAAGTGTAGAAATGTGTTCATCTGTATAATAACTCAATTAATAACAAGTTATCATTGATAATATAGTGTTATCATAATGTAATTTTCATGCTGCTCTGCTGTAATTACTGATATGGCACTTCGGTCTTTGAGTTGCTAAAGATGATATGTTTTCAATGTTTGGGTCCTAGAAAATGCTAACAAACAACATTTTCCTTAAATTTTATAACCTGTTTTTACTTCCCTTCCTTAAGGTATTGCACAATTGCGGCCAGGCACTGAAGGGGGTTACAAGGTGCCATACAACCCAGAAGCTACAGGTTGTGGGGCAGCTATGAGGTCCATGTGCATAGGCCTTAGGTGAGGGTCAAACATGCTTTCTTTTGTACTTTGACATTTTTGGCTGTAGTGTTGGGGATATATAATTGTCTTTGCTTCACAGATATCCTCATCCTGATCAGCTGTCCTCACTGGTTGCAGTTGCTGTGGAGACTGGAAGAATGACTCATCCACATCCAACCGGTTTCCTTGGAGCTGTGGCTTCAGCCTTGTTTACCGCCTATGCAGTCCAGCGCAGACCAATCACAACCTGGGGCCTGGGATTGCTGAAGGAGGCTTGTCCGGTAGCAAAAGCATTTGTTCTGTCTGCAGGATATGCTGTTACTGAGACTGAAAGAGACTGGGACTACTTTATTAGGAAATGGAAATGGTGAGAAGTTGAATTTTAAGGCACATCTTTTTTGTTACATGTTTTTAGACTGGTATATAGGCTGGCTATATTGAACCGTGTTAATCTGCATTTATTTATTATGTTAGGTCAGGAGCATTTATACAGTGACATAATGTTATTTTTTGTCTCTTCCCACTACCACAAAGAATTTTATTTACAGGCTGTCAGATTTATTTTAAAGCTATTTATATCCAAATTAGAGAAAGTGTATATGAAATTTAAGTCAATTTTAGTGCTTTTAACATTATAGGCTACTTTGTTTCAAAGCTCCCTTACAGAAATTGATAATATTAATGTTCATTAAATATCTTAATGTCTTATTCAATATAATGATTATGGCAAGCAGTGAGGTGAGGGACCGTAAGACAAGACTGGTGTGGCGTGCAGCTGGCGCTCATTAACACTCGCCACCTGCCCGCTCTCACGGTCCCTCGCCTCGCTGCTTGCCACAATGATCAACCAGAAAATATACTAAATCAATGTAGTGGAGAGACAAGAAGGGTTTAACCGTGCCACAAGGTAATTTCTGCCAACCCAGTGACAATCATTCTGAGCATGAAACGCTACAATTGCAGCTGTAATTTGAGAGTAGAAGCCCAAGGTCTTGTAACATGGTTTGGATAGATAGGAGCTATTGATCAACCTAAAGATGTGATGCCATGAAGTTTTAAGCTTAATGTCAAGTAGCCTAGTTGCTGGTAATGGCCTATAGAGGCTGCAACAGGATAAGAGCACTTTTAAGCTCTGTTTTCAAACAGTTAAAATAACAAATAAATGTATACTCTAAGAGCGCTCCACAAGAAATGTTTGATGCTCAATATTGACTAAGTAAATTTTGTAATATTATTAATAATTTCTAGTAATAATGACTAGTAAATTCACTTTTTAAACTGTTTATTATACATAGTTCAATGTTCAATGGCATTCTAAATTAATGCATGCTGCATTTTAACGCACATACAGTAGCCACATTGTGCACACAGAATCATTGTAAGACAGAAATGTATTGCCAATTCTGTTCTCTAAATTAGCTTAGAAACTGAAAAAATTGTGCATTTTGTTTCTTAGTAACGAAAACCCACAGCTTCACTATTAGTAGAGAGATGTTGCCAGGTCAAATGAATTTAGATGCAATCACTCTCTGACTTTATCTCTATCTTATTTGTAATGAGCAAAAATCTGTGAGCAATATAATAACCCAAAGAAAAAAGAACTGATAAAAATAAGCTGTTATATGAGAGCAATTGCCTTGTCAAGTGCACGTCATAAGAATGCTTCAAATGACAAGCAAGCTTGCTTTTACTGTCTCGACTCCAGTCATTTAATTTCTGACTGTAAGGCGTGGAAGCAAATACACTCTGCTTCCAAATCCAAAAGTGTTGCACTCGTACACCCCGTATATGAGGAAAGCCATACAACCGCTCTTTCCTATCAGCCTTTCCTACTGACTGGTTCAGTGTCTGTCTCAGTTGATTCTGAGTGTAAACCTGTCACCATTTTGCGAGACAATGGGTTAGTTCAGTCATTTATCTTAGAAGAATTATTGCCCCGATCTACCGAGACTTATACGGGTACAGATGTGCTTACACTCAGAATTGGAATGCAGTGTATTAACGTTCCTCTTCACAATGTCTACTTGAAATCAGACCTTGTAACCGGTACTGTAAAACTTGGTGTACGTTCTCAGTTACCTGTCGAGGGGGTGGGCGGTATTCTTCAAAATGACCTCGCTGGGGGTGACGTTTTTTCCCGTCCAATAGTGGTCCATACCCCTAAATTGTGTGAGCAACCTGACTTAGGCCGTCAATTTCCTGCAGCTTTCCCTGCGTGTGTCGTGACAAGGGCCCAATCAGCTAAGTTCAGAGACATGTTGGATCTGTCTGAATCATTTTTAGTAGCACAGGATGAATTTGTGGAAGATAAGATGGCAGTAGAACCAGAGATTTGCCCTAAATCAGAGAAAGCCGTTACATTTCCTTTAAAAGTTTGTAGGGAACAATTGGCTGCTGCACAGAAATTAGACCACTTATTGGTGAAATGCTTTGACGCTGCTGTCCCCCTTAGTCATGTGTCTAATGCTAAGGTAGCTTATTTCTTGGAAGATACAGTGCTCATGCGTAAGTGGAGGCATGAAGCTCACAAGGATTCGCAAGAATCGATCCAAATTGTATTGCCAGCTGATTACCGAGAGCAGGTGTTAAAACTGGGTCATGAACATGTGCTGGCAGGACATTTGGGTGTCACAAAAACCTTTCGCAGAGTTTCCCGGTATTTTTATTGGCCCGGATTAAAATCTGATGTGTCTAAGTTTTGTAGATCGAGTCCTGTATGCCAATTGGCTGGAAAGCCCAATACAAATATACCAGTTCACGAGTTTGTGTGCCCATATAATCTTAGTGAAAGTGGTAAACAGATTTGGCTTGCTGTCTGCTATAGAGGGGCTCGGAGAGGATATTCTACCCGAGCTCCGATTGCCCCCCAAAAACATAATGCAGAAATAGACAGCAAGCAAGAATCATGGAAATTTGAACAGCTCATGATTACGGGAGGAGTCTGCATAATTATTCCAGAAGACCCCCCAAAATTGCTAAATAGACTGAGTGGAAGATGGCACTGTAGCAGTACTGAGGTAGGTAACTGCTGTGGCAGTTTATGAAATAGGTGAGGGGTTGCAGCAGCATCAAGCAGAGCACTGCAGCAACATTCTAGAATTGGTGAGGCGCTGCAGCAGCATCAAGCAAAGCACTGCAGCAACATTCTCGAATTGACGGGGCATTGCAGCAGCATCAAGCAAAGCGCTGCAGCAACATTCTCTAATTGACGGGCACTGCAGCAGCATCAAGCAAAGCGCTGCAGCAACATTCTCAAATTGGCGGGGCACTGCAGCAGCAGTCTCAAAAATGTTGGGGCAACGCAGCAGCTTTCCCAAATTGGCAGGGCACTGCAGCGGCAGTCTCAAAATGGCGGGGCACTGCAGCAGCATCGAGCAAAGCACTGTGACAGCATTCTCAAACTGGCGGGGCACTGCAGCTGCCTCCAACATTCTCGAATTGGTGGGGCACTGCAGCAGCTTCAAGCAAAGCACTGCAGCAGCATTCTCAAAATGGCGGGGCACTGCAGCAACATCGAGCAAAGCACTGCAGCAGCATTCTCAAACTGGCGGGGCACTGCAGCAGCTTCAAGCAAAGCACTGCAGCAGCATTCTCAAACTGGCGGGGAACTGCAGCAGCCTCCAGCATTCTCAAATTGGTAGGGCACTACAGCAGCTTCAAGCAAAGCACTGCAGCAGCATTCTCAAACTGGCGGGGAATTGCAGCAGCCTCCAGCATTCTTAAATTGGCGGGGCACTGGGGCGGCAGTCTCAAAATGGTGTGGCACTGCAGCGGCAGTCTCAAAATGTTGGGGCAATGCAGCAGCATTGAGCAAAACACTGCAGCAGCAGTCTCAAGATGGCAGGGCACTGCAGCGGCAGTCTCAAGATGGCGGGGCACTGCAGCGGCAGTCTCAAAATGGCAGGGCAATGCAGCAGCATTGAACAAAACACTGCAGCGGCAGTCTCAAGATGGCAGGGCACTGCAGCGGCAGTCTCAAGATGGCGGGGCACTGCAGCGGCAGTCTCAAGATGGCGGGGCACTGCAGCGGCAGTCTCAAGATGGCAGGGCACTGCAGCGGCAGTCTCAAGATGGCAGGGCACTGCAGCGGCAGTCTCAAGATGGCAGGGCACTGCAGCGGCAGTCTCGAATTGGCGGGGCACTGCAGCGGCAGTCTCGAATTGGCGGGGCACTGTAGTGACAGTCTCGAATTGGCGGGGCAATGTAGCGGCAGTCTCAAATTGGCGGAGCACTGCAGCGGCAGTCTCAAAATGGCATGGCACTGCTGCGGCAGTCTCAAATTGGCAGGGCACTGTAGCAGCGGTCTCAAATTAGCGGGGCACTGCAGTGGCAGTATCAAGCAAAGCATGGCAATGGCAGTCACAAATAACGAAGCACTGCAGTGGCAGTATCAAATTGAGAAGCACTACAGCGGCTGCATCAAATTGGAGGAGCACTACAGTGGCAATATTAAATTGTGGAGCACTGGGCACTGCAGCGGCAGAATCAAGCAAAGGATTGCAGCGGAAGTCACGAATTAGCGAAGTACTGCAGTAGCAGCATCAAATAGGAGAAGCACTTCAGCATAAAATTGGCGCAGCACTGCAGTGGCAGAATCAAATTGCGGAGCACTGCGGCATCGAACTGCGAAGCACTGCAGCGGCTGCATCAAATGGTGGAGCACTGCAGTGGAAGTATCAAATTGTGGAGCACTGGAGGGGCAGCATCAAAAATGGAGGAGCAGTGCAGCGGCAGCATAAAATTGGAGGAGCATTGCAGCGGCGGTATCAAATTGCGGCTCACTGCAGCATCGAAAAAGGAGGAGCACTGCAGTGGCAGCATCAAATAGGAGTAGCACAGCAGAGGCAGCATTAAATAGGAGGAACACTGCAGCGGCAGTATTAAATAGGAGGTGCACTGCAGTGGCAGCATTAAACTGGAGGAGAACTGCAGCATCAAATTGATGGAGCACTGCAGCAGCGTCAAATTGCGGAACATTGCAGCAGCAGCATTAAAAAGGAGGAGCCCTGGAGTGGCAGCATGAAACTGGAGGAGCACTGTAGCGGCAGCATCAAATAGAAGGAGCACTGCAGCGACGGTGTCAAAAAGGAGGAGCACTGTAGCATCAAAATAGGAGGAACACTGCAGCGGCAGCATCAAATAGGAGGAGAACTGCAGTGGCAAAAACAAATAGCAGGAAAACTGCAGCATCAATATAAGAGGAGAACTGCATTGGCAGTGTAAAAATGGCGGAGCACTGCAGCGGCAGTATCAAAATGGTGGAGCACTTTAGCATCAAAATAGGAGGGACACTGCAGCGGCAGCATAAAATAGGAGGAGAACTGAAGTGGCAGAATCAAATAGGAGGAAAACTGCAGCATCAAATAGGAGGAGAACTGCAGTGGCAGTATTAAACTGGAGGAGCACTGCAGCAGCAGCATTAAAAGGGAGGAGCCCTGCAAGTGGCAGCATTAAACTGGAAGAGCACTATAGGGGCAGCATCAAATAAGAGGAGCAGTGCAGCGGCAGTGTCAAAGTGGTGGAGCACTGTAGCATCAAAAGAGGAGGAGCACTGCAGCGGCAACATCAAACTGGAGGAGCAACGCAGCGGCAGCATAAAATAGGAGG
Organism: Pseudorasbora parva; assembly: GCF_024679245.1. NCBI lineage: Eukaryota > Metazoa > Chordata > Actinopteri > Cypriniformes > Gobionidae > Pseudorasbora > Pseudorasbora parva. The sequence continues at coordinate 17,220,327 of NC_090192.1, forward strand.
AGCACTGCAGCAGCGGCAAAATGACAGATCACTGCAGTGGCAGCATTAAATAGTAGGGGCACTGCAGTGGCAGCATCAAAGTGGAGGAGCACTGCAGTGGCAGCATCAAAATTACGGAGCACTGCAGTGGCAGCATTAAATAGTAGGAGCACTGCAGTGGCAGCGTTAAATAGTAAGGGCACTGCAGTGGCAGCATTAAACTGGAGGAGCACTGTAGCATCAAAATAGGAGGAGCACTGCAGAGGCAGCATCAAATAGGAGGAGAACTGCAGTGGCAGTATCAAATAGGAGGAGCACTGCAGCAGCAGCAGCATTAAACTGGAGGAGCACTGCAGCGGCAGCGTCAAAAATGACGGATCACTGCAGTGGCAGCATTAAATAGTGGGGCACTGCAGAGGCAGCATCAAATAGGAGGAGAACTGCAGTGGCAGTATCAAATAGGAGGAGCACTGCAGCAGCAGCATTAAACTGGAGGAGCACTGCAGCGGCAGCGGCAAAAATGACGGATCACTGCAGTGGCAGCATTAAATAGTGGGGCACTGCAGTGGCAGCATCAAACTGGAGGAGCACTGCAGTGGCAGCATCAAATAAGAGGAGCACTGCAGAGGCAGCATTAAATAGTAGGAGCACTGCAGTGGCAGCATCAAAATGACGGAGCACTGCAGTGGCAGCATTAAATAATAAGGGCACTGCAGTGGCAGCATTAAACTGGAGGAGCACTGTAGTGGCAAGCAAAGCCCTGGAGCATCAAGCGAGGGACTGTGGCATTAAGTGAAGGACTACAATGGTGATATCTAGTAAATCCAAATACTGCAGCAGCAGTATCAAATTGGCAGAGCACTGCAGCGTCAAGCAAAGATGGCTTGTTTGATGAGGCTGAGGTCCGAACAAAGTAAAATCGAAAGGCCTCTGAGGACCACCAACCCAATAGTTTAATTGATGGTGTGGCAGTCTTTTTTGGCCTGCGGTGGTGTCTGCTCCATTGCGGAAGAAGTGAGGTGAATATAAGTAAGCCTAATTACCAGAGTGGGTGGGGATCTGCTGAAGCTTTTTTAATGAACTTCACTGCCTGGTGACAGGAAGGTTGTTCTCATCAGAAAACAGCGGGTCGAGAAGTGAGGAGATCAGCACCTCCCTGTGGCAAGGGAGAAGGAAAGATATTGATATTGCTGGATGGGTGTCGGGAGATTGAAGATAGGAATGAAAAGGCAGTTTTTTTTTTTTTTTTTTAATTGATCCGTTTATTGCTTTTGATGAGATTAGAAATTTAAAGCAGCCGAGATAGACTTTGATGGTACTAGATTGGGTGGACATCTCGTATGACATCAAAAATTGAAAAAGAGGGAGAATTTGGGGAAACAAGTTGGTTGTAGGAATTGTTTGAAAAAGCTCTCCAAGTTGTCCAGTAGGATTGCAATGCTGGGGTTGGAACGGTGTCCACCTTCGGGCTAATGCTCTTAATATTTATGCCAAAATCTGGGAAATATAGAAATTAAGATAAAAACTCCACTCTTCTCCTGAAAAAGTCTGCTGGTTCCTCAGTGACAACTTTTATAGCGTCAAACAACTAACTAAGCTAAACTTATTTAAAACAAATACTTGAAATAAAATCATAGTGATAAAACTGCCTTAAAAGACAGAAAACATCTTGGAAAATATAAAGTGTAATTTGATTGTTTAGTTCAACTCGTATCCATTAGAAACCACGGAGGGGCGGGGCTTATGAGCTATACTGGGACCAACCTCCTGGGGTGATTGAGGCGCGGAGGCTTGGTGGAGACAGGTGATGGATCCATAGCAATGATGTAGTAGGAACTGTAAGAGCAATGCAGCTGAGAAGGAGGCAATAAACTGTAGAGGAAGCAGAAGCTGGATGGAATAAGGTTGGAGAATAGAAAGCTTGGGGAGCAACCCCATGCTTGGATCGGCTCCAATGGCGGCGGAGAAAAGAAAAGAGAGGGAGGGGCATGACCATCTGCGGAGGCAGCCTCACGCTTTGGGTCTGCACCTATAGCAGAGGAGAAATTAAGGGGGGGGGCAGGACCGTTTGCGGAGGCAGCCTCACGCTTTGGGTCTGCACCTATAGCAGAGAAGAAATTAAAGGGGGGGGAGGGCAGGACCGTTTGCGGAGGCAGCCTCACGCTTTGGGTCTGCACCTATAGCAGAGGAGAAATTAGGGGGGGGGGAGGGCAGGACCGTTTGCGGAGGCAGCCTCACGCTTTGGGTCTGCACCTATAGCAGAGAAGAAATTAAAGGGGGGGGCAGGACCGTTTGCGGAGGCAGCCTCACGCTTTGGGTCTGCACCTATAGCAGAGAAGAAATTAAGGGAGGGGGGGCAGGACCGTTTGCGGAGGCAGCCTCACGCTTTGGGCCTGCTTCAATAGCAGAGGAGAAATGTATTATATAGCTTTTCTTGATTTAACAGAGAATAAAAGCCAGAAAGCACAGAAATATAGGAAGCGTGAAAAGAAGAACAGAAGAAGCTATACTTACCTGTGGGAGGGTGAAAGGTAACAGTCGAAGAGGCCGTGGAACTATTGCGAGCAGACGCGGAACTAATGTCTGCGGCCGCGATAGTACCGGCCGAATTAAGGGGCGGACGTGAAAGCGTCGGCAGCTGCGGCTGCCGGCTGAAACTGAAACGGACCGTATAGATCGTGCAGTTGTTTGTGTTGATGTTTGCGTGTTGCTGCGAGAACGCTGAATGCGGCGTGAGAGAGAGTTTTGGTGAAAACACAGATCGTGAAGTTGCGCTTTTGAATTCCTCTGGGTGAAATGGAAAACCCGCGCTGGATAACGCCTGAGCGCGTCGACGGACTCCTCAGCAGGAGGTACGAGGCTTAACGTTACTGCTGAAGAGGATGATGTTGATGATGATGAAGGCCTCGATGCATCGCGATGAGGATCGACCGAGCCCCGTTATGATTCTAGATGGAAGAAGAGGTTTTCTTGAGCGAGGTGTTATGTGGAGCGGAGAGACCGGCGGTCTGGAGATCAACAGGTGAAATGAGCAGCGCAGCCAGTCAAGCAGAGTTGGGCAGGCCAAATGCTTCAGGAACCAAAAAGGGGAAGAGGTAAGCTGCTGGTTTTATACCTTGGTCTTAATTGAAAGATTAGATGGGCGTACTCCTCCCGAAATTACGTTTATTAACTTCACTTGCCCCCTTGCAGCCGATACCGGTTATGAGAGAACCTTTTGAGCGACTCCTTGTTGACTATGTGGGTCCGGTACCCAAATCCAGGTCAGGACACGAATATATTTTGACAATCATGTGTACCGCAACTCGCTTCCCAGAAGCGATACTGTTACGTTCGATTAGAGCCCAAGTGGTAATTAAAGAGTTGGTGAAGTTCTGCACTACCTTTGGTCTGCCTCATGTTGTGCAAACTGATCAAGGGTCTAACTTCACCTCAAAGGTATTCACTCAGAATACCCTTGCTGAGTTAGGGGTTAAACATCAGCTTTCAATTTTTCATCAAACCCTTAAATCAATGTTACGCTCCTATTGCATACGATGGGAAGGATTGGGCTGAGGGTCTTCCATACCTTATGTTTGCTGCTCGTGAAGCAGAGCAAGAGAGTCTTGGGTTTAGTCCCGCTGATCTTGTTTTAGGGCACACTGTGCAGGGTCCTTTGAAGTTGCTAATTGAGCAATTATTAGCTAAAGACTCCTCTCCAGGGGCTGTTCTTGACCATGTCATTACTGTTCGTGAGCGATTGCATAAGGCCTGTGAACTTGCCAGAGACCACTTGGTTACAGCTCAGTCAAAAATGAAGACCTGCTACGATAAAAGAAGCATGAGTCATAGTTTTAAACCTGGTGACAGTGTTCTTGTTCTCTTGCCTGATCCGGGTTCTGTGTTCCAAGCTAAATTTTCAGGTCCTTATGAAGTCAAAGAAAAACTCAAGTCCCGCTAACTTCAAGGGCATCTGAGATCTCTGCGTTTGTCACTCCTGAACACTTCCTACAATATGAGGTTCTAGCTTTCGGCATGAGAAATGCTCCTGCCACCTTCCAGCGCCTTATGCAGGTGGTTCTGACAGGAGTGCCGAATTGTGACGCATACCTAGATGATGTAGTCATCTATTCAAAAACCTGGGAAGATCATGTCAAAACCTTGGAGTTGGTATTCAGTCGCTTGGCGGCTGCTTCTCTAACCTTGAATCTCCCCAAATGTGAAATAGGTAAAGCTGTGGTAACCTATCTAGGGAAACAAGTTGGTCAGGGATGTGTCAAGCAAGTTGAGGCCAAGGTGGCTGCCATACTTGAGTTTCCTAAATCCCCTGTAACAAGCGTGATTTACGCCGATTCTTGGGTATGAGTGGGTACTATCAGGGTTTTTGTTGTAATTTCTCCACTGTTGTGTCACCCCTTATGGACCTTCTTAGTACTACCAAGAGTTTTAAGTGGAGCACTGAGTGTGATATTGCTTTTAAGGCTGCAAAAGATCTCCTTTGCCATGCCCCAGTGTTGTCTGCCTCTAACTTTGACCTGCCTTTCAAACTCCAAGTAGATGCCAGTGGTACCGGTGCTGGAGCAGTCCTGTTGCAGGAGGACTCCCATGGAATTGGCCACCCAATCTGCTACTTCTCAAAGAAGTTCTCGAAATGTCAGCTACGCTACAGTACAATTGAAAAGGAGGCCCTGGCTTTGCTTCTAGTTCTTCAGCATTTCGAGGTTTATTTAGGAAGTAGTGCAATCCCTATCAACGTGTACACTGACCATAACCCACTGATTTTTCTCTCCCGCATGTCCAACTCTAATCAGCGCTTGATGCACTGGGCCCTAATTGTCCAGGAGTATAACCTTAACCTCCAGCACATCCGTGGAAAAGACAATGTGGTGGCGGATGCGCTCTCTAGAACTGCAGATGTGGAGCCTTAAGTGGGTTGGTTAACCAAGTTACGTTTGAATTGCATTTCTAGTGGAGTTTCTCTGAGTAGTTTATTTTACAATCTGTGGGTTGTAAAATTTAATGGTGGGGGTGTTACGTGCTTTGTGGTGTTTGTTTTCTTTTGTTTCTCTCCATGTCTACTGTCACTATATTCATGCAGGTGATTGGGATCACCTGTTGCTGATTTGCTGCCCATTAACCTCAGCTTCACTGATTGGCTGCAGCCAGGAGAAAGTCAGCATAAAAAGCCAGCACCATCTCACAGCAAAGGGAGAGAGAGGGTTGCAGATGCTAACTTGCCACATGGACTGCTTTTCACTGGCTCCAGATAGCTTCATCCTGTTGTGTTAAAACCTGCTAAGAATTGGTGCACTTGTAGATGTAGTTGAGGACTTCTAGTTTTGTTTAGGCTTTAAGAATTTCTTTGAAGGAAACTTGTAGGGAGGTGGGTGCCATTTTTGTTTAACTTTGCGTTTATCCTGGTTATGTGTAGTCAGGAAGAAAGGGAAGTTTATTTGTTATTTATTTAAGTTTTGTTTAATGTTTAGGTAAGTTAGGGTTAAAACTGAGTTAGAAATCCTTTGTTTGTTTTGTTGGCCTTTGCCCCCTCCTGAAGTTTGTTTCCGTTTATCTTATCTTTATATTCTTTTGATTCAATAAATACTTTTCTTAAGCTCATTGGTTTTGGATGTGTGTTACTGGGGCTGGTGACAAGATGTTCCTGTGCTCTCTCTCTCCAAAACTTTGTTACTGCTATGCCTATAGCCCTAGACTAAAAGAAAGAAAGGCTAGTATGTAACAAAAACTACTCAGTAAGTGTTTGTAACTTTTCTCATTTCATTGTTTGTTCATTTGTTGTTAGATAAGTGTGTCTGTGTCGTGCAGTGGTGTGGTGTGTATTATTATTTTTGGTGTATTCTCGCGGTGTGTGTGGAGGAGTTAGCCTTTGTTTGGTCATTGCCACGTGTGTGAATGTGTTTATTGGGGGCATTCTCAGCTGCTTTCAATAATTCCAGTATTGTTCCTGATCGATTTCTCCTGTCTACCTGCTGCTGCTGCCTGCCTCAGTGTTTGTAGCTTTGTATAGTTGCATTTGAATCTACATTTGATATATTTTCTTTGTTATCTATACTGCTAAATATAACCTACTCATCACCATATATTGTTTAATAAAGCCTATTAAGTTAAATTTGACATCAATAGCTTTTACTCTAAATCACTACCACGTGTTAGCTTTTCACTAGCCTGGTAGCTTTCCATCCTGACACCTGGGTCTCCTGTTTTCTGAGTTCTTCAAACAACTGTGGTAAGTTTTGGATTCATCAACAAAGACGGTAAGGCATGTCTTCTTCTCCTCCTGTCATTGACACTTGCACTGAAAGCTACATGTTTAGCATATCTATCTCCATTGGTGAACAGGGCTTCACATGTAATAAATGTAAGGAAATAGTCGGGCTGACGGAGAAGATTTCAGAATTAGAGGCACGCATCCAGACTTTATGAGAGAGTAGTGAGAATGTAACAGCTTTAGATACTGCTTTGGATGCAACTAGCTTAGTGAACATTCATTGTTTGGTTCCAGCTAAGCCCTTGCAGCTGGGCAATTGGGTAAATGTGAGACGTCATAGTAGTGGATCTAAAAAACACTCTTCCGTTCCAATTAGAACATCAAAGGTTCTCCCCACTCAGTGACGCACCCACTGAGGATCCTGTTGAAAGTGCCCTAGTTATTGGCAATTCTATTACATGGAGCGTGAAAATAGAGACACCAGCCACCATAGTCACATGTTTACCGGGAGCAAGTGTGCCTGACATCAACGCAATTTTAAAAGTGCTCGCTAAAGCTAATCGTAAATTCTCTAAGATTATTATTCACGTCGGCACAAATGATGTTCGACTTCGCCAGTCGGAGATCACCAAAATTAACATTGAAGAGGTGTGTAAACTAGCAAGTATGATGTCAAAGGCAGTCTGTTTCTCTGGTCCCCTCCAGGTTAAAAGGAGTGATGAAATAGTTAGCAGATTATCATCACTCAATGGCTTGTTGTCTAAGTGGTGTCCGCAAAATGACATCATAGACAATTGGAAAAGTTTTTTGGGGCAGACCTGACCTGTTGAAGATAGACGGCATTCATCCTTCCTGAGCTGGTTCTGCTCTTCTCTCTAGTAATTTGGCACATAGTCTTAGATCTAAACCTTGAATCACTGGGGCCCAGGTCAGGAAGCAAACAAACCGTCTGCTTGCTGTCTCACGTCACCAGAGTCAGATAAATCCCAGCACATAGAGACTCTTTTACCTAGATATTATCACATATAGTCTATGTCTGTTCCCCGGATTAGTAAATAAAAAAAAGCCATCTAAACCATTCAACAGTAAAAATTGAATTGATGTCCAACAAATAAACAACAGATATACTACAGATGAACAATTGATAAAGCTTGGGTTGCTGAATATTCGATCCCTTTCGCCAAAAACGCTTATTGTTAATGATATGATTATAGAACATAACCTAGATGTGCTGTGTTTGACAGAAACCTGGCTAAAACCTGACAACTCTATTACTTTAAATGAGTGCACCACCCCGAGATTATTGTTATAAGCATGAGCCACGTCTGAAAGGTAAAGTGGGAGGTGTTGCTGTAATTTATAATAATATATTCAGTATTACTCAGAAGTCTAGTTTCAAATATAATTCCTTTGAAGTTTTGGTGCTTTATGTAACATTGTGGAGTGTAAATAATGAATCCCGTTTGACATTTGTGTTGGCTACTGTATACAGGCCATTAGGGCACAATACACACTCTATCAAAGAATTTGCTGGTTTTCTATCAGAGTTAGTACTGGCTGCAGATAAAGTACTAATTGTTGGTGATTTTATGGTGATCCATGTAGACAATAAAAATGACGCATTGGGACTGGCATTTAGAGACATTCTAAACTTCATTGGAGTTAGACCACATAATGTATCGAGACCCACTCACCGCCTTAATCATACTTTAGATCTAATAATGTCACATGGAATAAATGTTGATACTGTTAAATTTCTGCAGCAGAGCGATGACATCTCAGATCATTACCTAATATCATGTATACTTGATGTAGCTACCTCATCAGTTACATCTCCTCAGCATTACAGATAGCCAAGAGGAACTTGATGTTGCAACAGAAACTATTGACTCTCTCTTAACTAGCACTTTAGACATAGTTGCTCCCTGGCAATTGGATTATATGCTATTGGATTAAATAACTATTGGATTATTTGCTTTAAGAAGATTAAAGCAAATAATCCAATGCCGTGGTACAATGAGCACACTCGGGCCCTTAAAATAGCAGCCAGAAAAATGGCGCGCAGCTGGAAGAAAACAAAACTGGAGGTTTTTCGCAATTTGTGGAAAGAGAGCATGATTGCATACAGAAAGGCCATAAAAAGAAAACAGTGATGTTATCAGCTTATTTTAATTTATCATAGAGTGACCATGTTGGCAGATCAGTATTATAGTTTATAGAATTTAGGATATATACCGAATTTTTTTAAGTTGGCTATAATTAAACCACCTATTAAAAAATATGCAACTTGATCCTAAAGAATTAGTCAATTACAGGCCAATCTCAAATCTACCGTTCCGTTTCGGGGAAATCGAGCTGAGTCGAAATGCTGTGAGAACGCCTCTGCGTTAATGCGTCGTGAAGTGCGTGTAGAACCATTCCATCGGAAGATCGATCAATCATCGGCGTGATGACGTCATCGACCGGAAGCTATAAAGCGTCCGTGAAAACAAACAGGAACTAGCTTCTGTGCCTTCAGCAAGCGATTTGTTTGAACCTGTCTGTCTATTTGGTGTTTTTGTCTGTCTATTTAGAAGATTTTTCCACCCTTTTGTTAAATATATTATATATTAACAAAAAAAAGAGAAAATAAATAGATTGAAAATGGTGAGTGATAGCAGTCAGTTCAAGAGGTGTGTTCATCCCTGCCCACGCTACATCACGGGTGGGGATACACACGCTCTTTGTGTTGCCTGCTTGGGAGCGCAGCTTGCCCAGGCAGCCATCGAGGGGGCTGCTTGTGAGCACTGTGAGAGACTACCGCTGAGAACGCTGCGCTCTCGCCGGGCACTCTTTGAGGAGGGTTTCTCGGCTCGTGTTCCCCGCGGCTCTGGTCCCGCTGCTGCCGAGGCAGAGCGGAGGCTGCAGTCGTGGGGTTCACAATTGGACGTTGCAGAGGGGTTAGAGACGGGCGCTGCCTTATCTCTGCCCTCACCTGCACCGTCCAGCGGCTCTTTTCGGGGCTTGGAAGCACGCATTGCGGTTTCTTCCCCCCCGAGAGAGTCGCCGGTGCTCCAACTATCCAGCTCTGAGGAGGTGGACGTTGAGAGCATCGCGACTGAAGATTCGCCACTTCAGTCCCCTGCGAGTGAGGAGCTCGTTGAGGTTTTGACGCAAGCAGTGGCCAGATTAAACATCGACTGGCCCACTGAAAGATCAGAGGCAGGAAGAAAGCGTGCTAGTAAACTAGATGAGAGATTCCTGCCCTCTCGCGCTTCAGAACCTCAGCGCCGGGGCCTGCCGTTCTTCCATGATTTGCACACCGAGGCGGCAAGATCATGGAAGAGACCGGTATCATATCATGTATTCAGCCCGCAGACTTCGGTCTACAGCAACATCGTCGGGCTGAAGCAATATGGTTATGGGGTGATGCCAAAGGTAGAAGAGACGCTTGCGAGCCATCTCTCGCCTTCCTCGGCATCGTCCCTGAAGGCCCCGCCTTTACCCACCAGACCATTAAAAACAACGTCGGCACTGGTGGGCAAAGCGTACTCGGCAGCAGGTCAGCCTGCCGCATGCCTGCATACAATGGCAATAATGCAGGCGTATCAGGCTGACCTGCTTAGGGACCTAGATGGACGTGATGAGGTGGGGGGAGAAATTATTAACGAGCTAAGAACATCAGCAGATCTTGCTCTCCGGGCCACCAAGGAGACGGCCAGATGTGTGGGCCGCTCTATGGCAGCACCGGAGAGGCATCTATGGCTCAACCCCACCGAGATAAAGGAGAGGGAGTAAAGCTTCCTGCTGGACGCGCCGCTCTCTTCGGGCGGCCTCTTCGGTGACGCAGTACACACTGTCACCGAGAGATTCCAGGAGTCAAAGAAGCAAGCTGCGGCGCTAAAGCAGTTTTTCCCTCTCTGGGTCCAGGTCCCTGGGGCTGCTGCTGATAAGCAGCCCAAGCCGAGTACGAGCTCCGCTCACAGGGCACAACAAAAACAGAGCGTCGCCACCCGAACTCCCCCTCAGCGCGGGGACGAGGGGCGGCGCTCTCAGGCGAGGCCTTCGAGGGGCAGGGCTGATCTGAGGATAGTTCTGATCGCTAAGAAGGCCTCGTCTAAGCGTTCCTGACGCCAGAAGCGTCAGGATGCTGAGGGTGGTTCCCCCCGTAGGGAAACGGTGTTTACCCCTGCCAACGGTGTTTACCCCTGCCAACGGTGTTTACCCCTGCCAACGGTACCCGTTTCCCTGCGGCGCCCCCTGGGGGCCGCGCTGCCAACCCCGCCGCAACGCCGGGGCGCAGTCGGTCTCCGCCGCTTCAGGGCGCTGTGCTTGCTGTTCAAAGTACACCAGAGGCAAGCCTCGAGAGGCTGGTTCCCTTAGTAGATTTTCTAGACGAGTGGAAACGAATATATCTCATTGGGTCCTGAAGATAATCGAAAGGGGGTACGCCATTCAATTCAAAAGGCGGCCACCTCCCTTCAGCGGTGTCCTACCCACAGAGGTGGGCCCGAAGCAGGCTCTGGTAATGGCACAGGAAGTAGAGACACTCCTGCAAAAGGGGGCTATAGAGAGGGTTCCTCCTCCCAGCAGGGAGTCTGGGTTTTACAGCCGTTACTTCGTGCCAAAAAAGGATGGGGGCTTACGCCCGATATTAGATCTGCATCTATTAAATCGCTCAGTGGCCAAGCTCAAGTTCAAGATGCTCACACTCAGACAGATTGTATATCAGATCAAATCGGAGGATTGGTTTGTCACCATAGATCTCAAAGATGCGTATTTTCATGTCTCCATCCTTCCATATCACAGGAAGTTTCTGAGGTTTGCCTTCGGGGGAGAGGCATACCAATATCGAGTACTTCCCTTCGGTCTAGCACTGTCACCCCGCACATTCACCAAGTGTGTGGATGCAGCTCTGGCGCCGTTGCGTCTGCAGGGCATCCGCATACTGAATTATATCGACGACTGGCTTATTCTAGCGCATACCGAACAGATGGCGGTTCAGAATCGAGATGCTGTTCTCGCACACATGTCGAAATTGGGGTTGAGGCTGAACGCCAAGAAGAGTGTGCTTTCTCTGGCTCAGAGAACCACTTTTTTGGACCGACCAGAATATGGTTTTCGGACCTGATATCTCTCCTGGAAGGCTCTCCTATGGAGATTCCGACCAGGAGGGATCTGCTCTCTCAGGCGGGCGGGAGATTCCTGCACCCACACCCAGAGTTGTGGAAACTGTGGGCCTGGCCTCTGAGGGGGCCAGGCTCATAGAGGAGGGTCTCTCGGCCAAGGTCATAGAGACCATCCTTCACTCCAGAGCTCCGTCCACGAGGAAGCTGTACGCTTTGAAATGGAAACTTTTCTCAGCATGGTGCAGAGAACACCAGTGGGACCCAGTTAACTGCCCGGTTGGTACAGTGCTGGAGTTTCTGCAGGCAAGGTTCTCGGCAGGGTTGACCCCCTCCACAATAAAGGTGTACGTGGCGGCCCTGGCTGTCTTTAGGAAGACACCCTCTAATTACACGTTTCCTCCGTGGTACCTTAAGGTTGAGGCCGGTTATGGACTCGAGGGTCCCGGCATGGGACTTGGCCATTGTTTTGCAGGGCTTATCTGAGCCTCCGTTTGAACCCTTAGAGGAGGTTTCAGAGAAGTTCCTCACCCTAAAGACCATCTTCCTTTTGGCCATTTCGTCTCTAAAGAGAATAGGAGATATTCAGTCTCTGTCAGTAGGGCCCTCATGCCTAGAGTTTGCGCCTGTTATGGTAAAGGCTTTTCTGCATCCCAGACCAGGTTACATCCCCAAGGTTCCTACGAGCCCAACGGGCCCCATTACTCTACAAGCCTTCTGTCCTCCTCCTTTCATGACGTCAGACCAGGAAAGGTTAAATCTGCTGTGCCCTGTCAGGGCGTTAGATACATATGTCCACAGAGCTGACCTGTGGAGAAAGACCGATCAACTGTTCGTCTGTTTCGGAGCCCAGAAAAAGGGGGCTCCAGTATCTAAGCAGAGAATGAGCAAGTGGGTGGTCGAGGCCATCTCACTTGCTTATGAGGCGGTTGGGCAGCACGTCTCCACTGGCTGTCCGGGCGCACTCCACCAGGGGTATGGCTGCTTTTTTAGATAGAAATGGTATACGTGAGGATATCCAGTCAGGATTTCGACCGTATCATAGTACTGAGACTGCTCTAATTAGAGTTACAAATATTTACTCATCATCTGATCGTGGTTGTATCTTTCTATTACTGTTACTTGATCTTAGCGCTGCATTCGATACTATCGATCACAATAATCTTTTGAATAGAATCGAAAATGATGTTGGCATTAGTGGAACTGCATTGGCATGGTTTAAATCGTGCTTATCTGACCATTATCAGTTTGTAGCAGTAAATGAAGAGATGTCACACAGATCACAAGTTCAGTATGGAGTACCGCAAGGCTCAGTGTTAGGACCGTTGCTTTTCTCCCTGTATATGCTACCACTGGGAGATATCATTAGGCATTAGTTTTCATTATTATGCTGACGATACTCAGCTCTATATTTCCTCACGCCCTGACGAAACTTACCAATTCACAAGATTAACGGAATGCATAGCTGATATAAAAAATTGGATGAAGAGTAATTTCCTGCAACTTAATTCAGATAAAACAGAATTTTTAATTACTGGACAGAAAAGCTTCACAAGTAGTAACCTAGAATACCGTCTAACACTTGATGACTGCTCTGTCAAGCCCTCATCGTCAGTGAGGAACCTGGGTGTGCTCTTTGATACCAATCTTTAATTTGAAAGCCACGTTTCTAGCATCTGTAAAACCGCATTCTACCATCTTAAAAATATATCTAAATTGCGGCACATGCTTTCAATGCAAAATGCCTTAATGGTTAGTACATGCGTTCATGAGCTCAAGGCTAGATTATTGTAATGCTCTACTGGGTGGTTGCCCTGCTCGCTTAATAAACAAACTCCAACTAGTCCAAAACGCAGCAGCTTGAGTTCTTACTAGAACCAGGAAGTACGATCATATTAGTCCAGTTCTGTCAACACTGCACTGGCTTCTTATTAAACATTGCATACATTTTAAAATTATTATTACTTACAAAGCACTAAATGGTTTAGCTCCCCAGTACTTATGCAAGCTCTTAAAGGGATAGTTCACTTTGAAATTAAACTTTGATATGTTTTAGCTTACCTCATGGGCATCCGAGATGTAGGAGTATTTGTTTCCCCAGTGGTTTCAATTTTGATCATTTTAGGTCAAACAGTTTCCTGTCTGTGCCTCACATAATACAGGTCTATGGTCACCACCTCAAAGAGCATACACACAGAAGTCCAAATTAAACAATTCCCCATCGTGAGTACACACTGAACCTCTTGTACCTCTTGTACACCACTACATCCGACTGATCCGAGGGCGCGGATTAGTCTGCGCAAGCGCGGAAAGCGCCGGAAGTGGATCTCTCGCGCGTGTTCGTCTCTCATTGTTTACAAAGAAATTTTGGAAGTGTTACCTGTCACTGTGAAGATCTAAACATATTTAGACGTACAGGACATCGCAATGGAAGAAGATTTCGATATATTAACAGACAACAATTTTTTTCACAACCATATTTATTTGAACCAGAATACACTGATCAAGAACTCAAAGCGATGGAGGAAGCATTCGCTGCATCAGCATGTCTTCAAGCCTCAGAGAGACAGAGATCTTTTCAAAATTGGTGGTGTTCTTGTAGCAAGTGTTGTGAGATGCCAACAGAAGTGGAGCGCATATGTTGTCATGAATGGAACATAGCAATGCCACAACTAGTAGACGACAAGGACATGGACAGTATCGCATCACACACCTTCCTGAACTGAAGATCCTGAGTTTTCTCCGCTGTTGAGTCGCAGCGTTTTGCACGTTGTGTTTAGTTTGCCACGAACAAACTGGTGGTGACGTCCAAGGCCAGAGGGACCCAATGGCACGCTGTCAATAGAGTGAGTGTTGTATTTTTTTATTATTATTGCAATGATTATAAGGTGCATTATAAACCAATTAATTAATTATAATTAATGCATTATATTTCAGACAGTGCAGATTTGTGGCGTATCGTGTTGTTTTGGAGTGGATGCTGAAGGGGGAATATCTGGATAGAAGAAATAGAAAAGTTTTACCCTCTTGTGTGGTGAAAGCCATCCGTGATAAATATTCATCCCCCTCTGGACATTATGTGTCCTTCACAAAGGCAGACAATGCATTTGCAATGTTGTAGAAATTTGTTTTGTACTGTTATAATTTGTCACAACATTGTATATATATTTTTTATTTGTAAGCATTTTCCTTTTTTTATAGGAATTACCATTTATCATTGATATATGTGCAATCAAAAATTTTATGAAAGTGCTGCCTGTTGTAATTTTAAAGGGTTACTTCAGCGATTAGCATATGGCTTTGTATCAGTACAAACCCTGGAGTATATTCAAATAAATGTGCTTTCCCCCCTCATATCACCCTGAGACAAGAAAAAATTCCTCCTATAATGCAAATTGACGATATTTGCATCATAGGAGGAATATTTGGCCAAAGGCTAAAGACTACAGCCAGCAGAGGGAGCCATTTCCGCATGTTTTGAACCCACGCATTGGGGATTGGAGATTACACTCAGAGCTCAGCTCACAGCTGCAGGCACTCATTTAAACGGAGCTATGGTGAGGGATGTAAGTCTTTTAACTTCTACAAATTAATTTTTATGAAAGTTAAGCTTGTACAGGCATGAACTGAAACGCGCTCAGTCACAGTAATCAAGTTGGTGGCTTTGGGAATGGCCTCACAGGGCAGCGAAGCATTCTGGGAATTGTAGTCTTTTATCCCCATGAGACAAAAATACATTTTCTGTCTTTTCTCAGTCTAGAAGGCACCAAATTCAAAAATAATTTTACATTTCTACTACATTGATGACCCAGTTTAAATACATATTATTCTTCCCAGCGCTGAAGTACCCCTTTAATGTAACCTTCATTTTTCTTTGAATTTCTAAAATAAAAATAGATTGCCACTACATTTGCATTGTAATTTGCACTAATAAACAATCTATATTTTATAATTGCTTCAAATTTATATATAGATATCTAGAATAAAGAGTAATGACACTTTACATAAAAGCCAGCATTGTAAGTTTAATTATATTTAGCTGCACAGTCACAAATGATCGGGTTATTTATATAACCCTTGTTCCCTGAGAGGGAACGAGCACTGCGTTGGAACGACGAAATGGGGATGCTCCCTAAGCATCAGCGAATCTGAAGTCTGAATAGACACTAGTCTATTCCGATTGGCGTGCGAGATGACGTCATTATGACGGCATACCCAGAATACCCAGTTATCGCCTGGACAATCACCCTTTCTTGGGTGAGCCGAAACACACAAAAAGCTGTTGAGATCTCCACTGTGCAGACTTCTCCAAATACACTCTAAGCACCCTTACCGGGCAGAGTAGGTGAAGCCTCCCTTCTTCCGCCGTCACGTGAGGTGGAGGATGAAATGGCAGCCACGTCCACATTGAGTGTGGACGGGGTTAGACCCGCAGAGAAGCGATCTTGGAGGAACTCCAGCACTGAAGCCACCGGGCTGTTAACTGGCTCCACCTCACGCTCCCTGCACCAAGTGGAAAAGACATTCCACTTGAGGCTGTACAGTCTCCTTGTAAATGGAGCCCTGGAACTGAGTAAGATCTCTACCACCTCCGCCGACAGGCAAGCCTCTAGGGGCCAGACCCAAAGGTTCCAGAAGTAGGCTGACCCCCTGTTGACGAATCCTCTCCAGGACCCCCAGGAGCAGAGCAATCGGGGGAAATGCGTACAGACGCAGCCTTGGCCACGTCTGCATCATGGCATTTAACCCTAGCGGGGCTGGATGCGTGAGGGAAAACCACAGTGGGACGTCTCTCGAGACGCAAACAGGTCCACTTCCACTGAGCTGAACCTCTCGCACATGGCCTCCACCACCTCGGAGTGGAGCCGCCACTCCCCGGGGCCTCAGCCCCTGCCACGACAGGATGTCTGCTCCCTGATTTTGGACCCCCGGGACATACATTGCCCTGATGGATAACAGTTTCCCTTGGGACCACAGGAGTATTAGATGCACCAATCTGCTTAGAGTGCGCGACCTCAAACCTCCCTGGTGATTGAGGTACGCTACGACAGCCATATTGTCTGTCCGTACCAGGACATGTTGGCCGCGGAGGTCCGGGAAAAAGCTCCTGAGAGCTTCGTAGACCGCCATCATCTCAAGGCAATTTATGTGCCAGGAGGAATGCCGGCCCTCCCACGGGCCCCTCGCAAAGCGGCCGTCCATGACCGTGCCCCATCCAGTGAGAGAGGCGTCTGTTGAGACGGATTTCCGGCAACAGGATGCTCCCAGCACTGGCCCCTGGGACAGAAACTAAGGTTTCTTCCATATAACTAGGGCACCTGCGCATTACCCATATCATTCGAAAAGGATTCCCTCTGGGGGAAAACCCCTTGGTTTTCAGCCACCACTGGAGGGGTCTCATGTGCAGCAGGCCAAACGGAATCACGCTGGACGCTGCTGCCATGAGACCCAGCAGTCTCTGGAACTGCTTAACAGTGAGGCTGCCCGGTATGGATTCGATACGCAGAAGGGAAGAACCCGATATTGGTACGCTTCGCCCCCCGAAAGCAAACCTCAGGCCTCCTGTGGGCAGGAAGGATGGAGATATGGAATATGCGTCTTTAGATACATTGTGACGAACCAGTCCTCAAACTGGATCTGACTCACGATGGGATAGTGAGCATCTTGAACCTGAATCTCCTCAGAGAACGGTTCAAGTACCTCCGATTTACTAATAGACACACCCTTCCATCCTCTTTGGGAACCATGAAGTAGTGACCGTAAAAGCCGGACTCCCTGTCTGGCGAAGGGATACACTATATAGCCTCCTTTACCATCAGGGAGCACACTTCCTGTTCCATAACCTGCCACTGGGCTGAGCACACCACTATTCAGGCCACACCGATAAACCCCGGTGGTGGAACGCTGAACTGCAGTCTGTACCCTTTGCCCACGGTACACAGGGCCCCAGCAGATATATTCGGGAGCATAACCATGCGCCGAGATATTCTACTAGGGGAACCAGCCTCTCAAGGCTGGTCTCTGGTACCCACCGAGCCTCCTGCCTGACCCCCTGAAGCGGCCATCAGGCAGGGCTTAGTCGGGGAGGATTTTCGGTGTGCGAACGCATTCGCTGCCATGCTGCAGTCTTCCTAGAGGCGGCTAGAGCAGCATGCGTTCGCTGGAAGTCAATGTGGCCCGAGCGTCGTAGATGGCGGATCGCAGCATCGACTTCCAGAAAACTCCACAGAGGAGGCGACCTCGATCGCTCCCCGGGAGAGGGGGCTGGCCAGCAGGCCACTGGGCTGGGCACACCATCATTCAGACCACACCGATGACTTCGGTATTGGAACACTGAACTGCAGTCTGTACCCTTTGCCCACGGTACACAGGGCAAAAGCAGATATTTTCAGGAGCATAATAACTATGCGCCGATATATTCTACTAGGGGAACCAGCCTCTCTAGGCTGGTCTCTGGTACCCACCGAGCCTACTGTCCGACCCCCTGAAGCGGCCACCCGGCAGGGCTTAGTCGGGGAGGATTTTCGGTGTGCGAACGCGTTCGCTGCCCAGCTGCAGTCTTTCTAGTGGCGGCTAGAGCAGCATGCATTCGCTGGAAGCCAATGTGGCCCGAGCATCGTAGACGGCGGATCGCAGCATCGACTTCCAGAAGACTCCAGAGGAGGCGACCTCAATCGCTCCCCGGGAGCAATAAATATACAAGTGAACACAATTTGGATGATAGGCTGAAATACCTAACTCCTCAAAGTCAGATAAATCCCATTTAATTGAACAGAATTAAATGCCACCAAAAACACCCATATAGTGAAGACAATTTGGATGATAGGCCGATAATCTCACTCCTCAAAGTTAGATAAATCCCATTTAATTCCTCAGAACTAAATGCCACCATAATCACCCGTCAAGTGAACATGTTGAATGAAGGCTGAATAGACTTATCTAACTCCTCAAAGTCAGATAATGTTTAATTTAAATTCCTCAGAATTAAATGCAGCCATAATCACCAGACCATACTGTTTAAATATGTATTTAACGAATCGTCATCTGCACGCTGCCTCAGCAACGTGAGATTTGATTCGTTCCCAACATATTTGGCTTTCATCCCTCGAGATGAAAGACCACAGGCGCAAGGCTGAAACACTCGAAAACACACGTTTCTGTATGCTGCGAGATATTTCTCAACGACCACAGCCAGCACCCTCAGGAGCTGACTGCATGCCTCGCCAAACAGTATCACATGTACACAGATAGCGTGTTCACTTTTGTTGCAGACCTCGGCAACGCGAGATCGAGCCTGAATTATGAGGTGGCGAGCTCTCGTTTACTTCACTCCGTCGACGCTGAGCACATCTAATTCCTCGGAATCAGATTGCTCAAGCATCTGGTTCTTCATCCCGGGGAAGAGCCGCATCACTGGCTTC